>NC_056737.1:1961898885-1961991385 GCF_019279795.1 Protopterus annectens
GTCATTACTGGGCACATTGTAGGTGCTGCGAAGAGCACTCCTGGCTAACATCTAAAACTGAAACAATCCTAATTTCATGAACTTTAATCATATTTTCACTTAGGATTGGGGTCCATTCCAGTCATGGTATTAGAAACCCAAAAGACTTGGAGAAATTATAAAGGCAGAAACCAAATGAATGCAACCAGATATAGTAGTCCATGAAAAGAGTGTGGCCTAATGGTTAAGGTGTTTGCCTTACAAACACAAGGTGCAGGGTATGAGTCTCACAAGGGATAATGGCTCGCAAGGACAGTTAGCTTAGTACTAATCTATGAACCTATGAAGTAGCATTGATCATTGAAATTGCTACCCCAGAGATTACAGTGTCTTATGTACAGAGAAACACAAAGTAATAAAATACCAGGATTTGCAGGCAGAAATAAGGGCAATGTGGAAGAAAGATACCAGACAGTTCCAGTAGTAGGAGTAGTGGGTTTCATAAAGTACATGTGAAACTATTCTAACTAGCAGCAGAATCCAACTCCAGAAGGGAAACCGTACACCAGTATTTTAAACCACCAAGTACAATTTTTATTAAAGCTGGTAAATGCACAGTTAGCTTTTCATCTACAAAGATAGACTTCATCAGGCACTTTTGCCTAGCATCAAAGATTGAAACAATACTAATTTCATGAACGTTACTCATACTTCCACTTAGGAATGAGGTCATTTTCTGTCATGGTTTTAGAAACCCACAAGACTTAGAGAAATAAAAAAAAATGAATGCCATGAAATGTAGGACCATTGCTAGACTTTAAGGTAGCAGGTGTTCCATTTTTAGATAATGTCTTGGAAACCTGTTAATAGTGATGCCCCACAGGGCTCAGTGTTGGGACTCCTCCTGCTTGGTAATTACTTCTCTGAAGTGAAGGCCAATGTTGGCAGCCTCTGGCTCACCAGGTTTGCTGATGACTACAAGCTGGGAGCAATCACTGAATCTCAAAATTATGTTGACATCCTGCAAACAGACCTAAAAATGCCAAATGACTGGGGTCAAAACCATGGTCTGAGACGAAATGCTAAAAAATGCATAGACATACCCTTCGGTAAATCAGATATCCCTGTAAATTTCTAATATTGAGAGCACACCCCTAAAAGTAGACCCAGTGGTGAGGGACCTAGGAACACAGATAGATAGTAACCTAAACTTTGACCACCAGGTAACTACAGTAGTAAGAAAATCCTTCAGTGTGGCACAACTTATAAATAAAGGCGTGGCATCAAGGTCAAAGGAAGTCATACTGCCATTGTACTCAGCCCTCATCAGGCCCATAATTGAGTACAATGCTCCCCTTCTACATGTACCTAATCAGGTACTTACACCAATTGGAGCAGCTCCAGAGGTTTCTCACTAAAAAATACAAAGTGTAAGACACTTTTCTTATGCAGACCAACTAAAGGTCCATCCCTTCACTCCATCTCATATCATTTATTGAGAGGGGACTTATGCCTGACCTACAAGGCATCTTCTGATCCAGCCCTGATGAAAATGTTACATATTCACAAGAAAAATTATACAAGGGTAATGCATTCCATGGACCTGAACCTTATTTGTGACTGTAACAGTACTTGCTGGAAAGACAGATTTTTATCTCAAAGGCTACTACATCTAAGGAATAAACTTCCCATCTTTGTAAAATAAAGCATTTCCCTCCCTCTCTTCAAAAATGTATTTATTATTTATTTGACATTTGTTTACCGGGATGGTCTGACTGGGTCAAAAAGAACCCATTTTCAGCGGAGGTCTGGGGAGAAAAGCTCCATTTACAGAGCCATGCAAACTTTGAACAAATAAAAATTATACAGAAACATGGTAATTACATGAGTTATAAGAAGTAGATACTGACTTACAAGTAACATAAAAGTTATACAGTAGCAAGATAATTGCAATAGTTCCAAGAAGTTAACACATTGCTGTGAGTATTTGGTCACTAGCAGGGGTGGCCCGTGCTATTGGACTGCAGGACTGCAGCGCTCCCAACTGTAAAATAAGAAATTTAAACAAAATATAAAATAAAAATAACAAAAAGAAAATAATAAAGCAAACCGCGAGTCCCGGAACATCATGCATGCGCACTCGCAGCATTTCCGATATGCGCACAGAATCCAGACTGTCTCCACCAGCAGTCCGTACTACAACATGTGCCTCCACATTTACCCAGCAGTCTATGCAGTAATTCTAACTGCATAGACTGGAAGGGGATCAGACTGCAAAGTCCACAGGAAGGGTGGTCTCACGGGAGAGAGAGAGAGAATGAGCCTTAGGTTCTCTCACGGGATAACAGCTCCTCGGGCGCGGCAATGATGCTGCAGGATACAACAAAGCTTCGGGCATGTGTGTGTGTGTGTGTGTGTGTGTGTGTGTGTGTGTGTGTGTGTGTGTGTGTGTGTGTGTGTGTGTGTGTGTGTGTGTGTAATGCCCCAGTCACTACATGGTGGTGGGTAGAGACTAAGGCTTGAACCCTGTACCTTGGGCCCAAATGACAAGAGCCTGAATTCCCTACCCACCACCATTTGTAAAAAAAAAAAAAAAAATGCAGATTTTTGCCTCATATTTGTTCTGTTCCTTATAAAATCTGTTCCTCATAAAATCTGTGGTTTCTATGTTTCTTTCTCAACCCAACCAGTTGTGCAGTGGTGCCATTGTTGCCTAACAGCTACAGGTTGTCTGGTTTGATTCTTGGCTGGGGTGCCTTCTATGTGGAGTCTGCATGTTCTTCATGGGTTTGCTCTGGTGTCCTCTCATCTTACAAAGACATGTCTGGAGTGTTTCTTCCTCTGCCAAAAATTGCCTTTTGTTCCAACTCAGACTTCCCTGGTTAACAAATGTTAAATAAATAAAAATGACAAGCATTGGATTTTCAGACTTCATATTCTTCAGAAAGTACATGGTAACACAAAATCTATCATTATAGCAAGTTTATAAGTTTATAAGATGGAT
This sequence comes from Protopterus annectens, assembly GCF_019279795.1. Taxonomy (NCBI): domain Eukaryota; kingdom Metazoa; phylum Chordata; order Ceratodontiformes; family Protopteridae; genus Protopterus; species Protopterus annectens. The sequence continues at coordinate 1,961,901,869 of NC_056737.1, forward strand.
ATTTGAAAATTGTCCCTATTTTTGGGACTGCATTCCCCCATTATTTGCTTCGTCCAGGTTTTTTGTGCCAAGGCTGAGAGCTATGGTGATAACTGAACTCACTGAATATGTTTGGGGGCTGTATTCCCCCATAATTGGCTTTGTTCAGGTGTTTTGTGCTAAGATGTTGACAGCTGTGGTGAGAACTGAATTCACTGAATGTAGCCATTTAAGTTTCAGTCTTCCTCTTTCATAAAATAGATGATTGATTTGGCATAGTGGTATGTTGCTGTGACTGTTTTGCACAGGGTCCTGGGTTCAATGCTTGGCAGTGAAATGTATGGTGGTAACACAGCATTTTATTCTAGCAACTTTCCAACATTATACAAGCAATGTTTAAACTGTGTCCCCGTTTTTTGGTCTTTTGCCCCCCCCTCCCTAAATTTTGGCTTTTTCCAGATTTCTTGTGCTGCAAAGTTCAGAGATACGGCTGAGTGTCAAGTAGATTTTACAAAAAGCTGAGAGCTGCAGGGGAACAAAAGTTTAGTGATGCTTATGCAGAGTCTGCTTGCATTGTTAATAGCACAACTAGTAGTGTACTTGCTTTTGATGCAGAAGGCTGTGGGTTGTACTCCCGCACTAGGTAGATGCATTGCTGATGCTGTACTGTATTGTAAAGGGAGTGGATGCTGCAGTCCTTTTTTGTGAAGATACCTAGTAACTCTGAACCTGTCAGTTTGCCATCCATTCCCTATTGCAATTATTAGATGACTTTTACTTCTTCAAAGATTGTGCATATTTACTGATACTTTGATCATGTTTTCCCCATAAAACAAGTAGATAGTTGTTGTCAGGCTTATCATTTTTTAATGAAACGTAGGCAATTTATTCCTCAAGGGTAACAGACACTTTATTTGTAGATGAAACAATGACATATAAAGTTGTTTGCTAGCAGCAACCTATTCATTAGTTACAGATTTATTTAATGTGGAATTATTTAGATGGCTTTTACTTCTTCAGAGATTGTGCATATTTACTGATACTGGTGGACTGTGGAAGTTTGAGTAGACTTTTATGATAGAAATGTTCTGAATTGGGCAGTTTTGTCGTTATTGGTGCATGCATTTTTTTCATTGTTTACTGAAAAAATGTTTTGAATTGGGCAGTTTTGTCATTATTGGTGCATGTCTTTTGTTTCATTGTTTACTGGAAAAATGTTCAAAACAAATTTAAAACGCCCTCTACAGCTGTACTATATTGTACAAGGAATATAATTTAATAAAATCAGAAAGGTGTATCAAAGACTACGTGTATGTTTCATGTGCAAGGGGCCTGTGAGCTGAAAACAGCCCAAAGTTAATCTTTATCTGTCACTGGCAAAATGTATTTTCTTTGAATGTGGGTTTCAATGCTGTTCCAATGAATGTGAGTTTCAAGGGAAGAGAAGTTTTAATGCTAAGTCTGTTTTCATTGTGAGATTGCATTGTTTTGTTTAGCAGATGTCTTAATGTTTGTGCTGTAAAATGCAAAATAAAACTTTCAAATGAAGTCCAAATCATCATAGAAGTAAAGCAGTATTCACATTAGTGTTCATGGTAAATGGGATGAAATAGCCAAGTAATGGTTCATTGGAATAGCTGAAGGGGGAGGCTCCATTCGACCACGATTTTGTGAGGGGGAAGGGCGGCAAACTCAAAGACAGCCCCGGCTGAACTATACCTCCCAACTGTCCAGATTTTCACAGAATGAATAGATTTTTGCTTCTTATTTTTGGTTTGTTCCTCATTAAATGTGTGGTTTTCTGGCAAATAATTTAGGAATTAAGTCACTAAATAATGACAGACACTGAGTTTCAGACTTCATAACCTTCAGAAAAATGCATGCTAAAGCAAGACCTGTTATTCTATCAACTGTCTCAGTTTATACAACAATTTTTTGTACTGTTTATAAGTATATTTGGCCTTGTCCAGATTTCCTGCGTTAACAGGTTGAGAGGTATGTGAAAATAAATTGCTTTAAAAAATTAGGCATATCCAAACCTCTGAACTGTCCCCGATTTTGGCTCAAAATGTTGCTCTTCCCCTAATAATCCTACCACAAAATGGCAATTTTGGAAGAAAACGTGGAGGGTTTACAATTAAGAAATAACTGTAATAATCAGAGTTATAGATTACTTTTATTTCAGAAATGTATAGAGATTTCTTTTATTTTTGTCAGCTGCTCATGTTAGCAGTACTAATATTAAAAAGGTATCCCTTCTTTGACAGGTTCCCAGCTGTATTGTGTGGCTATTTTATATTTTTGCATCACATTTTGGTACATTTTTCATAAAATTGTGTTTTTTTTTTTGGCAAATTAGTAACAAATCATTAAAGACTGAAGTTAGAAAATAATGACAGACATTTGTGTTTCAGATTTCATACCCTTCAGAAATTCATACTAATGCAAGACCTACTACTCTATTACCTTTCTAAGTTTATAAGGGCAATATTTAAAATTGTCCTTATTTTTGGGCCTTGTCCCACTCCTATGTATATGGCTTTGTCCAGATTTCTTGCTTTGAGGTTGAGAGGTATGACAAATGTGTCAGGGCCATCACAGTCAGCCAGAGACATTTCAAATTGTGACATACTTGTTGCACCCCACTGCCTCATGTAGTGTGACTCTGGATGTGTCCAAGCAAGGCAAGGAGCAGTTATGCAGTGTAAATGTGCAGAGTATCCCCCCATCCAAGGTAGACACAAGTACTACTTTTATTCTGTCCTTGATTTTGCAGAATGTTCGGGTTTGTCATATTTTTATACTGTTGATTTATGTTTATTATTACTCAGAAAGTGCCTGTTGCCCTGTGTTTAAGTAGCAATGCTTTAATGACCATCAGGTAAACTTGTCTGAGATTGTAAGATGCAATTAAGCTTTAATAAGCATACTGTTAAAGAATTGCCAACAGTGAAAGCCTTTCTGTTGCCATACAGAGAATACTTGCATAACTAGATAATGTATAAGCCTTGAGTATTGAAATGCATATGACAGTATTTGTAATAAAGGACAGGATTACATTATTATTTTAAGAAGCTCATTACTTGAGGTTGTTTCTTATTTGCTTTTCATTTTTTACTTTGATCATGTTTTCCCCATGAAACAAGTAAGATAGTTGTTGTCAGGCAGCAGGTCTTTTTTGGATAAGAAACATTTTTACAGGTGGGGGTATCACAGAGATTGCTACTTTCAGCATGTTACCTGGTACTTTAATAAAGCTGAATATAAATTATAATTGGAAATGGAGTACAAGGAGAAGTGGTTTGAGTTGAGTGCTGCTTGTTTTTCTTGTACTTGATTTTGACTGGCACTTCAGTTGTTGTGTCTTTCAGCTTTTCCCGGTTAGGGGTCACACAGCGGAACTCCGGTCCACTAATCATTGGCAGATAGATTTTTACGTGCCGAGTTGCCAGCCCTGACGCACAACCTTCAACGAAGGTACGCCCATTCACGCATGTCTCCACGCAGAAGACACTCTAGCTGACAATCGAACCGGACAGCGTCTTATTGTGAGGCGACAACGCTACCGCAGCACCACCACCGCAGCACTTGACTCTAATGTATTTAAAAAGTAATTTATTTTTTCATGCCTCACAGTCTTTTTGTTTCCCTCTAGATATTAAGTAAGCTGTCATGCAGCTAATGCATTGAAATGTTCTTCTACACTTCACATTGTCTTGATTGCACTCAAATAATGATGGTTTGGCATCCAGGGCAGCGTATAAAGTTCCAGGTTTTCTGGTTTTGAGCATAGCTCCTCCCCTTTCTAGTTGACCACACCCCTTCCAATTGGCCCCACCCATTCAGCTGTCTCTTGCAGCCCCCCTTCAATTTGAACTCACCAGCCGCCACTGGTTACTAGTCATACTATTTTAATATATACAAGTAAAAAAACACAGTTTGATGAAACTCAGAAGAAGAGCGAGAGATTCATTGTGGCCTGATCTGGAGAAAAGGTTATCCTGGATTGGCACAGTGGCACAGCCAGGAGTTAATGATGTGCTGTTTTAGAATGGATTTAAAGACATGCAGGTTAGAAGTAGTTCTCACAGTTAGCGGAAGAGAATTCCAAGCTTTTACCACAGTAGGAGTACAGCCTTAGTCCAGATGACTTAGAGGGTTTGGATATAGTGAGGGGCTCTTTATCTGTGGACCTAAGGGATCTATTTGGGTTGTATGGCTTGTTGATGTCGTTTAGAGCTGGGCAGGCTAGGGGTTTGTAGACTATGTTCCAGAGTGTTAAAAGTTGAGTAAAAAGTAAGTAGTTGGGAAATTATATCCAGTTTAGCTTTTTTGTGCCAGACAGTGATGGGTTCTGTTTTCTGAGTTGTTGGCAAACTTGGCCAATTTATTGTAGCATAAAAGAATTTAGATAAATGGATGGGGAATCATAAATTCACTCCTGGGGTACTGCCCACATCGGTTATTGACAGAGGCAGTCTGTAAAATGACTCAGGGCTCCAACAACCAAAGATCTACTACCCTGATACTACCCCATCCCGTATCTTGGGAATTAAGATATAATATTGTCATACCCTGAGTATTATTGGCTAGGCTTGTAAAGCCTCTTGTGCCATTAGCCTAGTAATCACCTATGAACCTATAACATGAATTGTAATGATTCATTTATTAGAAACCAGTCAATTAACTGTACCAATAAATAGTGATGCTTATAGTACTATAAATCTAATGCTCCTGCCACACCCTGGGGTTTTAGGAAGCTCTTACCTCTTTCCTGGAGTACAGTAATTTACAATACTGATTGTCTGATACAATATAAGCCATGCGTCTTCTTTTCAATCATGGTATTAATCCCAGGGAAACAAATTCCTTCACATCTCCTAAATCTGCCTCATTGTGTACAATTATCTTCTTTATAAGCTCTTAGGTTTAATTAACCTTAAAACCTTTAGCAAGTTATTGCAGTTGGCAAGAACAATGACTTGTCTATAAATCTTATATTTTTATCTAGTTTATATCTTGATTATTTTTGTCTTGTATATGTTAAGTATCAGTTAGCCAAAAATATCACTTATAATGAGGCTGTAAAAAAAATGCCAAAACATCTTAGCACAGACTATAAAACATTCCAGCCTCAAGAGAACACCTACTCCTCCATTCACACATACTGCAACTTCACACAGCTGTCATTGGAAAAACAGGCCAATAAGCCTGCTTCCACACACCAAACTGTTTTAGCTTTAGCCTTTGGTGATTCTATAGGTAAGTATACAGACTCCACACTCACCAGATTGGAAAAGCAGAGGGCTGGCTAAGCCATTCTAAGAGGGTGGTCCAGTATATGTCAGCCACTGATGAGACTATAGACAACAGTTCCTGTTTTGCCAGGGCTTCCACATCCTGGCTAATACCTTTGCGGTCTCCATAGTGCCTTTTTAGGCAGAGCCCCTCTACTGGACATTCATACACAACAAACTGAAACTCAAATTATGACAGCATTATAGTGTCATTACTCCTATGAGTCTAGATAGAAAGAGGCCAAACCTTGAGGACGTCCTGCAACTTGGACACATTCATATTTGTATAGTTACTGAGACATGGCATTAGTGCAGTGAGAGCATTCTCTCTGTACAAGGGTTTAGTGCATATCATACCTTCATGCCCTTGGGCAACTGTAGAGGAGCATCTGTGTTTGTGAGAAATACCATTACCTCACATCAGATTGCACATGATTTTAACTTGCAGTTCCTGGAGATCCAAACCTTCCTTAATAAATCCAACTACTACTTCATTGCTTGCTACAGATCCCCATTGATCATGGAAATTACCTCAACACCACTGTGGCATTAAATATCAAACCAAATACCTTCTTGTTAGGGGACTTCAACTACTCAAGCTTTGATTTGGCACACTTACACTTCGAAAAATAGATATGCTTAGCATTTCCTAAACTTTGTTGATACCATTACATCGGAGTAAATTGTAAAACTACCCATAGGTGCCCTAACATCTTTGACCTAGTCCTTACTGACCTAACTCTTGCCTGTACCCCCACCCTTGCATCTTCCCATCCTTGGTTAATTCTGAGCATAGACTGTTAGGCCTAGCTGTACTATCCAATCTACCAATGAGGCTACTACTACTACTACTGCTACACACACACACACACACACACACACACACACACACACACACACACACACACACACACACACACACACACACACACACTCACGCACTCACACTCACACACACACACACACACACACACACACACACACACACACACACACACACACACACACACACACACACACACACGCATGCACATTCATATGCACACACACACACACGCACACACACACACACACACACACACACACGCATGCACATTCACATGCACACACACACACACACACACACACACACACACTGTATAAAAAAAGAAGGAAAATAATGAAAAGCTGCAGAAAATTCTTATACTCTTATCTCAAGATCAAACTGAAACATGCCAGAAAGGAACTTAAGAGCACTATTAAAATATAAAACAGCATACAAACTTAAGGTTGCCACATATACCAATAAAACCTACAAATATTTCTTCAGCTATATTAGAAAATTAAGGAATGATGTCCAAACTCTCCACTGAGCTAATCCATAATAATATCACAGACTGATCTGAAAGGAAATAGCTAATATATTAACAGACAAATGTAGGGTTAACTTTACCTCACCTACCCACATTATTGCCCCCGCTATCCCTGAAAATTTACTTTCCCCTGAAATCACCTTTGAACAAGTCTTAGAATCCCTGTCAAAGGCTAAAAATACTATTTGCATGAAACCAGACAAATTACCAGGTTGCATTCTCAACAGTACCAAATATGCAGTATTTGAGTTCCTACTTAAACTGTTCAACTCCGGCTTATCTACAAGGTTTGTGCCTAATGCCTGGAGATCAGCTTCTGTGATTCCCCTACAAAAGGGTATCCTCTTTACAGACCCAAGTAATAATAGGCCCATCAGCCTTACCAGCCCTATATGTAAAGACACGGAAGGTATCATTCAGCAGAACTCTTTTATGCAGACGTATGCAACTTAACTAGATCCCACTCAGTTTGGTTTTGTTGCAGGTCTTGCCTTCTGAAACTAGTAAGCTTCTACGTAGCCCAATTAATTACCAAAGGAATGCCTTTAAGAACCAAAGAAGTAATTCTACTCCTGTATTTTTCCCTTATCAGTCCCATCATTACCTACAGTGCTCCCTTTGGTATGCACAAATCCTAGCATATCACTCAACTGAAAAGATCCCAAAGATTTTTAACCAAGAAAATTAAAGGTCTTAAATCCATCAGCTATTCCCAAAAGATTAGCATGACTCTCTTTATATTCAGTAGCCTATTGTTTGCTCTGATGTGACTTATGTTAAACTTTTCGAGCCGTAAAACACTAAATCCTATTTGATCTCCTAATTCATTGCAAAGCCTGTGCCATTACAAATAACTGTACTAAAGGCATAAAACTACACTAAAGCATAAATTAGACTTTCTGGTGTGATATGTTCCTAACACTTCATATTCCCTGCTCATGAAATAATCTGCCACTAGAGCTCAAAGGAAGTACTATTTTAGCTACCTTTAAGGATAGTCTTGATGGGTGGATGGGTAGACACAAACTTGCACCAGGGTTATCATATAAGGACATGCCCAGTTTGGAAGATAAGCAACATTAAGTTCAATTTAAAGGGCCATATGGCTAGGCATCTTGTGCTCCCAGTGATGACATCCTAGTATTAGTCCCACATTCCTATATTTCACTCATTGCAGTATGGTGCCTTTCCCAGACTCAGTCTCAGAGTGAAAGTTTTTGGTACAGCATAGTCAGCATTGATGTTTATGTAGCCTTTTGGTGTCTTAGCATGCCTCTTATCAGTATCTATTGTAGTTAAATGTAGCCTGCTACATCCCTTCTCCGTATGTTGTAACAAACCTTGTTTTTACTTTATTATTACATAGGTATACGGCCTAGAGACATTACAGTAGGGTAACTTAATAATGCAGAGTGTTTATTAATCAATACATAAAAATGCTGTGCAGATTTTTCATTTACTTGTATTTTACTAGTAAAACATTACTTTAATGACAGTGCTACTTCTGAGGTATAGGCATGTAGTTTTGTTCCTCCACAGCGTAGCATGTGTTTTGGTCTGTGTCTATTTTATACTAAATCATTGTGGAATTCAGTGCACGTGGCCAAGGTGAAATTGCTGATGTGCATTACTTGGCTTTGACTGCTTTGCTGGATCTCATTGTCCCACTTTTTATACTTGTAGTTCATTTAGTAGAGAATAGGCATATAGTTTTGTTATTCCAGAGTGTAGCATTTGGTCTGTGTCTGTTTTATACATGGTTACTGAGGGGTTTAGTGCATATGGCCTGGTGAAGTTGTTGTTGCCCATTACACAGCTCTGACTTCTTTTCGGGATCTCATTGTCCCATTTTTATACTTATATTATGTCATTACTTTTTAACATTTTATACTTGTAGTCCATTTTCTAGAGCATGAGCTGTTGTACGATTCTGATCTCAAATCTCTTCATGGGACTGGACTAAGGCTTGGATGCAAGTTGCATCACACCTGTGCTCTAGAGGCCAAGCTTAGTTTATATATGCATTATAGTAAATGGAAATAACCTGTAGGAAAGGTTGTTGTTTTGTGCTGGAAACTTTCCACTAAAGACAGATTTATCCAGAAAACCCTGTTTTTGTGAAAAAAGATAAAGATGGCTTACCATAACAGCATGCAACTCAGACACTAGCAGATATCAGAGCAACCAGAAAAAATGTATTTATGTTATGAAGCTCAAATCAGTCTAATGGGCTTGTTCAAATGGAGCAAGAGTTGATTTTTGCTTAACAAAGTTGAAACCCCTAGGAAGAGTGACCTGCTTTCTAGGTGGCCTGAAATGCAACACACCTTTTAAAAATATTTTCACATGCAGATGCATTGAAACAGGAGGATCTGTGGGCAGACATATTGAAATGGCTCAGAAATTAACTTTGATAGGGATGTACATGCCAAAAAGGAGATGTCTCAGCCCTGATACCTGTGGCACTTTGCTAGCCATTGACATCTTTGTGGAAGATGATCCTACTTCTTGTACAACTTTTTTATTTTATGCTTGCCCATGCAAGAATAGTATTGTTTATATCCCACACATTCTTGAATGTTGTCAGTGGTTTTGATTCTACCACCTCCAAGTTGTTATATGCACCCATCTCCAAAAAATACTTTCTCATACTGTCTCTGAACTGCCTGACTTCCATATTCATAAAATGCCTTATTGTTTTCATACATCTGTTTTTCTGAAGATGTCAAATTCTTCAACTTCACATTCATTTGTGGCACTTTTATCATGCACTTCATATTTCAGAGTATATCCCTGTAACATCACTACTTGTGTCTTCTGGTTCAGACCATTTCCCATTTGTAATTTTGTTATCTATTTAGTTGCCTTCATTCTTCTGTGCTTGCAGAGTTGTGGGCTTTATGACTGATTCATTAGTTCTGATGCAGTCTTACTTAATGTCATTGGTGTGAACCGGTAAGCTACAGTCTTCATCATACAAGTCAACAAAAGGCTTTATTAAAAAAAGGGCTGCTGCTGTGCAACTGCTTTTTTCACTCCATTTTTTCAGCAAAAGCCGAACTATTTTATATCCTTCAAAAATCTGTGATTTCAAATTGATTTCTTGTGGTAACAGGAATGAGGTGTAGTCTTACCCCCTCATACTCACATGTGCAAGTACATGATCTCTGTAACCGGCAGAAAAACAAATGTTTGTAATTTTGTTCCTTTAACTGAATTTTACTGAAATGTCATATATTCACAGATTTAGTTTCATTCAAACAGAATATTTCATATAATTTTTACTGATTTATGGTGCAGCTCTCATCAGCTTTCTTTGAAAATGTGTGACAGTTTCTTACTGTCTAATGGTGATAGTGCTTCTTTCTGTGTATCCACATATTCCTCCAGGCCTCATTGAGTTTTTCTCCTAATGCTTATTTACCTTTTGATCACCTGGTATGACAATGTTCAAGCTCCTTTACATTGGTCTTGCTATCTCCATTCCCCTACTAATTGAATACTTCTCTCCCAGGTTTTTCTTTTCTAGATGTAGTACTTGCTTTTTTGCACTGAATTGAATTTACTATGTTTCTGAGCACCTTTCCAGCTGTACAAAACTCCCCTTCACTGTAGCTATACCAACTGAGTTCACTATTGTTACAAATCTTTGTGGCATCTGGAAAGAGCCATGCCTGTTCTTTCATACCTCTTTCAGTGTTGCAAAGATATTAAAAAAGCACTGTATGTATTGTGGAACTCTGTGTTGTACCACCATCAATGTCCATTATTATTCAGATTGATTTTAATTATTTGTTCAATGTTTAATCAGGGGTACAACCATAGCATCTTCTCTCATGCTGTCTGATTAGTGTAATATTTTTGTGTTTATTACTGTGTAAAAGTTTTCTGGCAAAGAATTGATATCCTTTTCAGTACTTCCCCATGATTTCTCAAGTCTAGACTGCTCATGTGTAAAATGCACAGCAGTATTAACTTGAGAACATAACTGCTTGTATTAAAATTGAACAAAATATAAAGCAAAGCCTCGAGTAAGCATTTTGCAGGGGGAAGCACTCCTACACACCCTCTGACTCCTTATGCATGCTAAGTCTAAGATCTAGCTGATTCAGAGAATGAGCAAAATGCACTTAAAGTATATTTTCCATTCTGCTCTTTCTTCCTGTCAGTGCAATGCTACTCCCAAGACTAACACTACAGGTATTGTAATTAGATAAGTACTCTAGCATAACAGCCCTGAGCAAATACAATGTGAGTAAAAGGCACAAGAGAAACAAATCCTGAAGACTTGTCTTATGAGGATTTAAGAGGAAAACTTCCACATTCAATTTTTAGTCTCACACCTTGCTCAGCCAGTGAAAGAGTTCTGATTTGTATTTAATTTAGTTTTTAAAAAAGGTGGTTTTACAATCAGTTTAATGAAATCATATGATAAAAAATCAGTCAAATTGCTATGCAGTTGATAAGAACAATAAGCTGTTTTAACATATATTGATATTTATACAAAGGAAAATCAATTTATGAATTTATTTCTAAACTACCTGTAGCATCACCCGGAGTAAAGGTAAATACTGTAGTTTTGTTATCTAAGCAGAGGTCCCAGAACCTTATAAACATGAATTAACAGTTATTGTTAACAATGTTTTGTAGCATTAAGCTTAAACAATGCATATCACAACTTACCATGCTAAGCTGTTAGATTTTCTTACAGTATTAGCACACATCTAGTATAGAAGGCAATGGCTAAGTGTTGCAACTTCATGATTGATAAATCTTTTAGTGTCAAAGATTGTCTCATAATTGAATTTATAGGTACCTTTTGTCCCTGTCCCTGCCAGCTTTTAAAAAAGCCTCCCCCAGTAAGACCCAGCCTTCGCATCCCCCCACACTAGAGATGTATCCAGTACATTATGGGGATGAACCATCTGGAGGGACCTTCATACAGGCAGTCACAATGGCTCTTTGTATCTCTATTGCCACTCCATCCTCCATTTGCATGCTGAGGTAGGAAGGACCTGTGTCTCATTTCCAGAATAGTCTTGCTCCCTCCCAGAATGGGCCATATGTCCCTATCTGTTCCCTGGATATGGAACTATATGACTCTGTCTCCATCAATCAGGAGCTCACATCATGATGACTGATGGCAAATTAGGCACTTATATATCATTCTAACCACACCTAGTGGTGGTGATATGGCTACTTGTATTTCTGTAAGGACTCTTTATACCCTTTTATCCATGTATGAATGTTGCATTTCATCCATCAACAGAGACTATTTTTGTTAGCTTAGGAAGCCATAGCCAGTGTCCCTTGCCACAGCTTGCAAGGTGTACATTTCTTGGCCACTAAACCACCATATCCTCCGGCCAGGTGGGTTGATCCACATACTGCTCACTCACATCCTTCTCTGCTCAATTTCTTTAATACCTACATCACTACCTGAACATCTGGATGTCAGTCCTAGCTTTATTCCACTACACTATGGAGCTGGGGCAATAGTGTGAATTCTGGAATATCCTGTAAATCAAGAGGGGACATTTTGTGCAAATGTTTCTTTGCATCCAGCCTGCTTTGTGTGGGACATTCAGATGAAGATCATATCATGATAGTGTGTTCTTAATGGTCTTAATTAGTATTACACTACTATTAATATGCTGAAAATGAAAATTTTTACATGTTTCAATTTCCCGTTGACTCAAATTGTCTCAAAGTATATCATAATATTTACTTTTTAACATTTTTATTAGTGTGGCATTTTAAGTTTTTCTGAGGAACGTCATGAATTTAACTTTATTAGCACTAACTATTTCTGCTAGTATATAGGTGTCTCTAGTTTTAGTCAGGTTCATGATTTCCATCCATGAATAGCACTTCTTAACTCTAGATGTTCCCAGAAGTCCATGGGTGTAGCAAGCCGTATGACATTTTAAATGAAAAGAAGATTTCTTATTCCCTGACTGTACATCAGCCTGGTAGTTATTTCTGAGAATGATTTTGTTTACCCATGAGCATGCCAGGGTGATGCCAAATATGCCTCACTACCTATGTTTTTTTTTTAATTTTTGAGAAGTCTCTAAACCTCTGTCCACTAAGATAATTCTGCATTGACACTATAGCATTTAGTCCAAGAACTGAGCAGCTAATTTAAAGATATTCCAGGCATATACTAGAGTATAAAGTTTATTTCATTCATTTCTTGAGGTTCTTTTCTATTGATTTGTTATATTTATCAAAGATATAAATCCCTAAGTCTTTGATAGGACTTTTAGTTCATACAAAAGAGCCAGTGTTGTCCTTTGTGTAGAGAGTTTTAGCTACCGTTTTTCATAGGCATTACCCCATCCTTTGTCAGATTAGCCTAAAGCTAGACATAACAGCAAAATCCCTCCAAACTGTTTCTGCTAGAGAAACCAAATAATCTGGGTAAAATGTTAACAATTAGGTAGTTATTTGTAAATATCCTAAATTTGGTTGAGTTTTGTTTGTTCTCCCAGCATTTACTTCCTAGAATAATCCTTACATTGCTTAGCATTGTTTCTTTTATCATGAAAAATACAGTGGATATATCAGGGATCACCGTCTTGTACCTCTGTCATGAGAAATGGTAATTCATCAGCACTATTGATCTATACACAGGAGCAGGATAAAGATATCCTGTGATAAAAATTTGTGAAAATCTAGGTTCTGTATTATTTGCCAGAAATAGGGCCATTGTACAAGTCAGATGCCTTATTTGAAATCACTGGCAGTAGCTAGCAAGAGGAGTGTAAGTCTGATTAGGTTTTGCAGCAATCACGTAAATCTCTTAACATAGTTCATCTTAATTTCATCGATATAAAGGATAAGTCTAAAGTTTGCTAGCCAAGCGGCTTTTTAGACCTTGGTAAATCTGTAATGACAGGATGGGTAGCAGGAGAGAACATGCGTACCTCTCAAGTGTACCTCATTTTGAGGAACATTCCTCATTTGGGGTCTTAAAAAGTTCATGTTCCTTGAAATTCTACATTGAAAGGGCTTGTAACGCATTTAATGTTAGCATTTTTTTAATTTGTATCAGTGGTAAATAGAACTGAATTATATTGCTCATTAAAGTAATTATTCTATAACTAAAAATATCGCATTTTAACCATCCTATGAGCTTCCTAGTTTAAGTTGTTAGTAAGCCATTAGTAAGTGTTCCACATTTTGCCCATTTGTTGCACATTATGACAGGCAGTGTTCCTCATTTTGCAGATGGAAGGCTGAAAGCTATGAGAACATGTGGCCATTTGTATAGTTAGCCTGAAAATACTTGTAGCATAATAACTATTCCTGAAGGGATCCTGGGTTATACATAGTTCTGTATTTAATCAGTTAGTTTCAGGGTCTTTCCCTACACTCCTACAATGTAGTGCATTCTGAATATCTTCTACAGTTACAGAAGTAAGAAGTGCAATTGCTGAGGGGACACTGGTTTGACTTGTATACTTATAAAAATTGATGGAACACAGTAAGCTTTGATCGATCAATATCTTCCACTAGCTATGTCCTTATAAATCAACTTTCAAGATGAGTTACTTCCATAATCATATTCAGCCGGCCTTAATACTTGTATTCCAAATGTTTAAAATGCACTTCTAATAAACATTTTAGGGACCACAGCTGCCATTATCCACAATGCAGCATATATCCCTTGTCCATCATTAGATAGTATCAACTCTTGAGTACCACTGTTTAACCCCATTCTTCCAAATTTGCCAACCTCACTCTAACAATTTCATTTTTTTTTCTTTTTGCTTATCACAACTTTCCCATGGCCTAAACAGTCTTAGCTCTATCTGCATCTATGAATTTCTTTCCTTTTATGGAAACAAGTAAACTGATCCCTGAATTAGCTAGAATGCCTTCAGTTAGTCCGAAATATGTCCCTACCCCACCCCCAACATGCAGAGGCAAAGATTTCAATAAACTGAATCAGTGTACCTGATCAAAATCTTTTCAGTATTCTTCACAAACAAAGCGAATATTTGTAAAATTTCACATGATAAACTTTTTTTCTGATACTTGAGTTTTAAATGTCTTGCTTAATGTCTTGATGAGTTGACCTGCCTGCTAATTAGATGCTTTATCAAACTACTACTTCTTGTATGTTGATACAGGGAGAAAATATTTGAATGTTAATACCATATATCCAAGAACATTGACCAACCAACCACACACTTCAGATCATCCATGCAACTAGCTTATTATTATTTTTTTAAACAATTTTATTAGAAGTACTGTTGAATAGACAATCCCCGGGATTCATGAAGCTCGGCGCAAGGCCGGCGTAAGGTCTGCGCCGGCGGTGCAGTGAATAGCCGGCGCAGTAGCGCCATATGCATATTAATGAGAGTGCACCGCAACCACAGACACGTGCGTAGTGTATGTGAGCGAGCCCAGGTAGGATGCGTCTGGAGGCGTGTCTAAGCCAGCATGAGGTGAGCAACCTAATGTGCTGACAGCCACGGTCCGCCCATAATAGTAATGGCAGCAGCCAGGTCCCATGCAGAATGAAACGCACGTAGAGTATGCAGCATAGTACCCGTCCCAAATAAACGGAGAAGCAAATACAAGCCACGAAGGCTTAAGTGTACCCATCCAAGGAGCAAAGGATACGATAAGACCGCGTTTGTCCCGCAATGCACCGCCAGTGGTTACACTCAGAGAAGGTGTACAGCAGCATGTCAGCGCCGCGACCGACATAGGAGCAGCGACTAAGTTCACCATCTATTCCATTATGGGTGGGGCAGTCTCTATGGGCAGTTGTGTCCCAAAAACGTATTAAAATGGCAAATGTGCTAAGATTGTAGGACATAATGATATCCCGTATGTAATGTAATGGTAGCATGAATTGGTTATTTCTGTAACTGAAATACCTAAATGTCACAAGAAACAGAATAAGCAAGCAAACTGCCACAACAATAAGCTTTTATTTAGGCAAACAAGTGAAGTCCTATGCTATATAGTGACCGTGTGTATGTGTCGGCCTGTAAAGTCAGATGTGAGTCCCGGAAATATCCCAGCTTGGAAACTGGAAAAGGTGGCAACCCCAGTAGCGACATGGGCATGGTCACCAGGGTTACCAGCTGTCCCAATGTGCCATGGACAGTCCCTGATTGGACAGTTGTGTCCCTGCAACAATCGGAAAAATGGAAAATGACCTCAGATCCCCTGCCAAAAATATTCCCGCAATATACATGTAATAGTAGTATAAAACATAATACATTTGTATATGAAACACATACATGGCAGAAGAAAATGAATAAGGAACCTAAATGCTTACAGAATAAGCTTATAGTATGGCAAACAAGTGAAGTTCTGTCAACTGCACTTGCCGTGGGTATGTGTAGTCCTGCAAATTCAAGTTTCCACATAACATGCCCCACTATGGGCATTGGAAAAGGTGCCAACCATAATGGTCACAAGCAGTAGTGAGAGTACATAGCCGGGTAGCTGTGTTGACATAACAACAGTAAGGAATCAAGATACCTTAAACACAGGCAAACATGTGCATAGCAACATATCCCACACCCAGCAACGCCTCTGTCGCATACACTGGATGGCGATGTTGAGGTGTAATATCCAGAAGCAGAACCCATGCATTCAGATGTAATACACAATAGCCTCATTGTACATGTCAGTCCCACCCATGTACACCTGTGCACCCTAACCCGCTAGCATCCGTGTGCAGCTATACACCCACACACAATGTGCATACCTGAAATGTGGTAAGATGTTTGTGTTAGGCAATGCCACGCTGGCAAATACGCACCCACATGTCACCAACCCACCTCAGGTACAGATATGTAAATGGCTGCATGTGAATGTGTCTGCAGAATGTGTACATCCTGCATGTGGTATGTACCCGAAACCATATAGGTTTGCATACGACACGGTGCACATAACTGTACACATGTGGACAAGTCGGGTTGTTGAACCACCGCATCGATGATTAGCTATGCAGTGAAGTCGATCACATATAGCGGAACACGTGCCCACCAAACAGGACTTCCTAACAGGGTGCTACAGGCAAAGAAGGGAAGGTGGGACATCACATGTGGAGAGTAGCGCTGCCGGACGGCCAAATACACACGGTCAAGGTAAAGGACGGAACAACATGCATATGGCCGGATGGATGTTGTTCAAAAAATATATATAGAAACACATATGAAGTGCCAGTTTAGACTCAAATACTAGATAATGCACTGAATTGTACCGTACAATATGGCAGTAGAACTAAGCCTGCATGTAATTGGTGAAGCTAAGCTGTAGTGTGATGGAATTCTGATCCTGGCAGTAACCAGTACAGCAGGCTTATGTCTGTCAGCATTAATTATCTGCTGGGTTACAGAACAATAAATGTATGTACATGCATAACATCACCCCTTCCCTGAGGAGGATGGCCTTGTGAGCTCTATCGAAGATAACAGTACAACTCCTTACCAGAGAGACAAAGCAACGATTAAGAAATTAACCGACTACAGTATCGGAACAGTCTAGGGTCCTTGAAACAGCTACAATCACAGAAGGACACTGTAATTGACAAGGTGCCTTGCAAGGCTGTGTTATTCTCATGGGAAAACATTTAATAAGCATTACCTGAGCACTGTTGTAGGAATACAACGCTGTGGACTCTAGCGATGTAAATGCCTTGTGACTGACCACATCATTAATGTGTGCAAAAGATGATAGTATACCCAATGTTCATACAGCTGTAACATGTATAGAGTAAAACAAATGTCTAAACATTTACTGCATAGTTCTTTGCCTCCTGCTGCACAGTAGTAAAACGTTATTAATCTCAGCTTCCTGTGTTATTGACTGTCAGTTTGAAAATACGAATGAGTGTTACAGTTTGATTTAAACAACTTAATTGACAGATGTGTACGGTCTAGCATGGGAATAGGTCAAGCCAACCATCACAATGTCCATGTGTACCACATACAAACAGCCAGTAACACGCAGTAGTAGTGCATGAAGGCATACACGACTGTGGGAATAGTACAGGACATATGGCACGTGCCAAGTGCAGATGCATGACACAAACCCCAGGATGGGTGTCCCTGCAAAGAGGAACATGTGCCAACCACACCTCCCACAGATGTACCGCAATAAAAACACATGGCAAACACACAGAAACACTACTGTCCAACACACGACTGCAACGGAGCCTGGTCAAACACCAACATGAAGCATGCACAAACAGGGACTTGTGTAATGTTTGCCTTAACACCCCCATAGGCCAAAGAAGAATAGAATGGACATATGCATGTAATGTTGTGAAGGATGTGTGGTAGTCCTCGGTATCACAGTGTTAGGGACACAGATACACTGTCATCAACTGTGACGTATGTGCACTGTACACAGCATACCTGCATGTAATACAGAGGACAATCATGTGCCACAGAAATATACACTGGAGAAAGAGTATAGGGATAGACAATTGTAAATGTGACAAACTATGAATATAGGTTCATACGTCCATAGGTACAGGGTAGGCCATCGTCCCAGGTTCAGCCATAACACTACACCATAGTTAGGATGACTTTGCCAACCTTCTGTGCTTCAGATAAAATACCCATGATAGTGCTGTACCTCCGCCAAGCAGGGATAATTATGTAATCCCTGGCCTATACCTGCAATTCTCCATCCAATGGACAACACACCCGCGAACAAGGCTAGGAAGGATCTCTGTCTCACATGTACTGTGATGTAGATCCACAGCATTATGAGTGTCTGGGTGATATATGTGTCACCCAACACATCCCATTAATGACCGTGACAAGGTAAATGTCACCTGCCCTAGTGGTTCTGAGGGATGCAGATACAGTAGGTGAAGCATACACATGACATATGGGTTGACATGGCCTTGTATGTCAGGCACAGGTCAACACTAAACAGCAGGTATGTGACGAATGTGGCAGGGGTCCTACAAGTGGGGCAGCATTACACAAAATGATGTCATCCTGCATCTGTACAACAATTAACCTATGAGGGCTTCCCAGCTGCTGTAGGTGTATGGTCAGATACAGTCTGAATGGGGCAATGTAGTAAATCATAGGTGTAACACGTAATGGGTACAAGGAGACAATGACCTAGCCTGATGTAGATGTGAATCCCTGCACAAACAGGTGGGCAATGTAGAAGTCCCACACAACCACGATAGCAACGTGTGTGTTGAATGAATGGTGACTGGCAAACTCTGTCCCCTGATCCCTGGTAATCACCCCTGTGCTGAGTGGACAGCCACCTATATGCTGGACAGGGTGACCTAGTAGTTCTCCACAGGTATGATGTTGCATTACTTAGCATTTAGCTGTGGGACATGTCCCTGACAGCAGATATGCATATCTGGGAGGCCCCTTCAAGGATATCTGTGTCAGATGTCCGTCCCACTATGGCACCTGTTTTGCAGTCATCTACAAACAATGTTGCCCACAAAACCCCTGTGTGTGCCTGTACCGTGGAAATGTAGATGTATGACAGGAGTGGACCCACGGAAGGGCCCCATGGGACACCACTTGCGACAGGCAGTAGGTCTGACACGCTGCCAGCAACTATGACCGTGTGGGTTGTGTCACATAGACAGTTTCCAACACATTCTGTGATGTACGTGTTCACATCCCAGCCAATGGGTTTATCAACGATACTTGAGGGGGGTAATGTGATGAAGGCCTTTGCCAGGTCAAGGTAGGCTGTATGGACTGCAACACCCCATCAATGGCCTCGTGACTGTCCCGAAAATGTCACCCATGCTTTAAAGGCATGAACCGCCCTGAACAAGACAAACCGTGTTGGATGCAAAGTATGTATGTCCCCTATGCAGTCATATACGAGCCGCAGTATGATCCCTCCCCATGTCTTTGCAGATAGGTCTCCTCATGGTAATGGGACAGTAATAACCAGGCTCAGTGGAGGCATTGGCCCTGTGACGTGGGACTACAGTTGCCATGCGACACAACCTGGGTACCTTACCTGAGGTGAGGCTACAAAGAAATAGCTGTCCTAACTGTGGGTCTAATACCTCAATGAGATAGTGGAGTACACAGTGGGGTCACCAGCTGGTCTCATGGATGCTATGTCCACTACCCTGGAGAGAGCATGTCCCACCTGTGTGTCACAGAACATTTGGTGACCACAAACCGCTGGTACAGACATCTCCTCATGTGTCGGGGAGGGTGTGGAGATGTCCTTACTGGACTTGTCAGCCTGTTTGTTGGCAATGTGTGTATGTTGAGTAAACTCCACCTCTTTGTGAACCCAGTCAGAGCATATGTGGGAGTGACCTCCCAGGTGTTGAGCATAGCAACTGAAGGTGGTATGATTGTCAGCCAGGTCCATGTAGGTATATCTGTGGAATGTGCCCTGAACCATGGCACGACAGTGTGTAACTCTACACATATGATGACCAAGGGTGTCATACCTCACAAGGTGTCTGCTCCACCTTGTAGTAGCCACCTCCTCGTGTTGTACATCCTGTGTATGGCTGGGGTACACCACACTGGATGCTTGGCATTGGTACAATGAACCACAGTTGGGTAAGTGAATGCCTGGTTCATGCAGTCCTGTAGGTACTGGTAGATGGCAATGTGATTGATGCAGTGGCTGCAGTACTGTCGACCACTGGCTCAGGGTCCTTAAAGGAGACCACAGTAGTGTGCAGAATTGTGTAGTCTGCCTCTGAGCAAGCAATGTGTATGGTAACTGGCAACACTCACAGCAACGGATGCCAATAGCAGAAGCCAATGTCCAAATAACATAGATTAACTTCTGCATGATAATATGTCTTATCATACATGTATTGACACGTGTGCTAATTACAATTGCAAATGGCCGGTAAGACTGGCCTAAAGTTCCCGTGATGTACACAGTCTGGAGGTGTTGTTCCGATAATAAAGTGGCAATACCTCCCAATCGTGACCCCTGGGTATGAAAGTGGTTGCTAACCTGCAACATTGGATGTACACCATTGGGTTCTGGTGTCGGAAGACATGGTTCCTGTAGCACTACACAGTATGGGTAGTCAAGCAGACATCCGCGATTGCTGAACACACAGCATCAGTGAAACCCACTGCTCACAAGGACACAGTCCGACAAGCTCTACACTTTACATATGCACAGTGGTGTCCATTGTAGGACCCAAAAATTGTGGAAAGAACAGAATGATGTCTTATTTCAATGCGCATCTGAACTCATTGTCGCCACAGGTACACATATGCACCGCAAGCGTGTTTAATGTTGCTGATAGCTGTCTATGTAATGCAGCACAGATGCACAGAAATACCCAGGGTACCGGTCCATAGAACTGCGCCCACATCACAGTCCCGCACACATGAAGGATGTGTAATGGGTACTGTCGATTGTTGCAGTCAAGGGATTCTGGGTATGTAGACTCTGGGCTCGGTGTTGTTTCGCAGGCAATCCTTTGTCCCGCACCGTGGGAGGGATGTGCGTAGCACCTGCCTTACTCTCCGCTAATAATGCAAACCATCCACCGGAGAATGCTAAATGCAGGTGTGAAATGTGTACAGCCCTATACTAGTGTCCAGTAGGCAATTGTCATGGATGGACAACCGTATGGCCAAGATGGCACCCACAACTGCAAACCCGGTAAATTACACAGCCGCGGTACGGCATAACACAGGAAATACACATAGGGACTACAGTTGACATTCCACATACAAAGCCGGACCGTCGTGCCAGCACCGGCGCACACAGCACTCAATCTGCCAGCAACAGAATGAGGAGCACCCGCTACCATACAGCGGAACAGATGTGCGACCTGTGGAACACATACTAATGGCACACACACAACGCCAAGTAGGATATGTAAACTATGGCATTCCCACCTATGAAGACAACATGGTTAAATCAAAACATAGGTAATCAACATGTTCCGTGGTGTTATATTGGAAATACGGTGACGGATATGTCCCATTGGGATGTCTGAGGTTTATATGAAGCAGTTGCTAACCAGCATCTTTGGATGTATGTCATTTGTTCACAGTACTAAATCACCTGGTTATGTAGCACCATGTAGACTGGGTAGTGAAACAGACATCCGCGATTGGGGAACATACACCAGCAGTGAAAAGCACTGGGCAGGTGGACACAGTCCAGCAACATCTAACTTGACATATGCACATCGGTGTCCATTGTAGGACCCAAAAATTCCATTCATGGAATGCCTGCTAGCTTCCTGCATTACTCACGTGATCTCATTGTCGCCACCACGCCACAGGTACACATATGCACCGCAAGCGTGTTCAATGTTGATGATAGCTGTCCATGAAATGCAGCACACATGCACAGAAATACCCAGGGTGCCGGGTCCATAGAACTGCGCCCACATCACAGTCCCGCACACATGAAGGATGTGTAATGGGTACTGTCGACTGTTGCAGTCAAGGGAGTCTGGGTATGTAGAATCTGGCCTCATGTTGTTTCGCAGGCAATCCTTTGTCCCGCCCGTGGGAGGGATGTGCGTAGCACCTGCCTTACTCTCCGCTAATAATGCAAACCATCTACCGGAGACTGCAAAATGCAGGTGTGAAATGTGTACAGCCGTATACCAGTGTCCAGTAGGCAATTCACATGGATGGACAAGCGTATGACTAAGATGGCACCCATAACTGCAAACCCGTGGAATTACACTGCCGTAGTAAGGCATTACACAAGTAATACACATAGGGACTACACTTGACATTCCCCATACAACAAACACAGACAACCAGCCGATGAAGTCCAAAGCAAAGACGAGGTACTGTAGACACCGCCAGTGACCACCAGAGCACACCAGGAATTAAATGCAGTCACCATAGTTTATTGAAGTTTTTTCGCCTGCTTCATAAGCAGACTTATTCAGAATACATACAATGCAGTCCAACCTACTACATGTAAAACCCTTAATTGGTCAGTAAATTAGATGTGCTAGGTATTAATTACATGCCTTAAAGGCAAACAAGCAAACAAACTTTACTTGGGTTACAGATTCCACACAGTGAGGACATCAGACATTGCTTCGAAAGGTACATTCTTCATAGAGAAATAGAAATATATGTATATATATGAAAGATGAACCAACATAATGTTTTCCAAATGTCTGACTGTGTAAGCTACATATATATGTTCTACGGACTGTGCCAATATATTAAAAGAACTGCAGACACCTAGTAATATAAATGAACCATAATATACACAGATAAACCGTATGATTATGACTAATGTAAAATAGACCAACGAAATGTAAAGATTCACAATGTGGTAATGTAAATATTCATTTAGAAGGTTACTTAAATAAATCAATTCAGACATCCATGTCAAAATACTAACAGAAGGCCAGCGAGGTGCCTGCCCTCACATGTACTGGGATGTTGTTCCACAGCATAGTGAGTGTCTGGGTGATGAATCTGTCCCACCAACACGTTCTATTAATGACAGTGTCAAGGTGTACGCCACCTGCCCTTGTGGTTCTGAGGGATCTAACTTCTTTAGGTGAAGCATACTCATCAGATCTGGGTTCGACATGGCCTTGTATGCCAGGCACAGGTCACCTCTGGGCAAGTGGTATGCAACTGTATACATCTGGAATTCTTTCAGTTGGTCAGTATAACACATATTCCTGAGACCCTGCATCTGTTTGTCGATGAACTGTTGGTGCCTTTCCAGCTGCTGCAGGTGTCGGGTCACATACATTCTGAACGGGGCATTGTACCCAATCATAGGTCTAATGAGTGATGAGTACAAGGGGACAATGACCTCCCCTGATCTAGATGTGAATCCCTTCATGATGATGTGGGCAATGTGGAAGGTCTACCTAACTACGTTAGCAACGTGTGTGTCTAACAAACGGTTAACAACAACCCGGGTCCCCAGATCCCTGGTAACTCCCTCTGTGCTCAGTGGATTGCCACCTATATGGTAGCTAGGGGTAACCTTGTTCTTCCCGAAGGGTATGACTATGCATTTCCTGGCATTTAGCTGTAGGCCATGTCTCTGGCACCACTTATCCACATCTGTGAGGCACTCCTGAAGGATATCTGTGTCAGATGTGTGTCTGACTATGGCACCCAGTTTGCAGTCATCTGCAAACATTGTCACCCATAACCCCTGTGTTTGCTTGTACTTTGGAAACGTAGATGCTGAAAAATAGTGGACCCAGGACTGAGCCCCATGGGACACCGCCAGACTGGCTGTGAGTATGACATGGCGCCAGCAACTATGACCATGTGTGTTCTGTGACTTAGCCAGTTTGCAACCCATATGGCGCATGTATGGATATACGCTCAAGATGACGGGTTTATCACTGATACCCGAGGGGGTATTGTGTCAAGGCCTTTGCCAGGTTGAGGTAGGCTGTATGGACTGCTTTACCCTCATCAATGGCCTTGGTGACTGATCCTACAAAGTCAAACACGTGTAAAAGGCATGATCTGACTTTGACCAAGCTAAACTGGGTTGTATCCAAAGTATGCGAGTCCCCTATGTCTTTATCTATGAGTTCCATTATGATCCCTCTCCATGGCTTTGCAGATAAGGCTTGTCAAGCTAATGGGATGGTAATAACCAGGGTCAGTGGAGGCACCATCTATGTGAAGTGTGACTACAGTCGCCTTGTGCTACTACTCGGCACGATCCTGAGGTGAGGCTAAGATTAAACAGCTGTCCTAAGTGTGGGTTTAATTCCCCATAGAGTTCATGGAGTACACAGCTGGGACACCATCTGGTCCCATGGATGCTGTGTTGACTGCCTTGGAGACAGCATTTCCCACCTGTGTGTTACAGATGTTCCAGGATCTACAAGTCTCAGGTATAGATAACTCTCCATGTGGGGGGGGGGGAAATGTTAGCACTGAACATGTCAGCCAGTATGCTGGCAATGTGTGTAGGTTCAGTCATCTTCACATCATTGTGAACCCGGTTTGAGCATATCTGGGAGTGTCCTCCCAGGTGTCCAACATAGCTAAAGAAGGACTTATGAATGTCTGTTGAGTCCTTGTTAATTTCTCTGTTGAATTTGCCCTGGATGATTTCATGACAGCTTGTAGTTCTTCACATATAATGAGCAAGGGTGTGTTACCTTACAAGTATTCCGCTTTAACTTGTAGTATCTACCTCCTGTCGCTGTAGAGCTAGTTCATGGCTGGGGTCCACCAGACTGCATGCTTGTCTGTGGTACAAAGAGTCTCAGTTTTGTATGGGATTGCCTGATCCATGCAGTCCTGTAGGTGCTGGTGGAAGGCATATGTACGTGATTCAGCGGTTTGAGTGATGTTCACCACTGGCTCAGGGGCCTTAAAGGAGACCACAGTAGTGTTCAGAAGTGTGAAATCGGCTTTTGAGAAAGGCATATGTATGGTAACCGACACCACTGTACACATGGAACATCATGGCAATACACCACGGCTGGATGTGGGTAATGCTGGACATACCCACGGCAGACGTGGCGCTCTCCCAGTCCGATGCCCGAGGGACCACACACATAGCCGGCCTTAGGCATAGGCCAAGTAGGCAGCCGCCTAGGGCGTTGCTCTACCGGGCACCTTTCCAGACTTTGTTTGGTGTAGGTAGACCAGGAGGGGGTAGCGGTGATGTTGCGGTGGCAACTTCTGCCTAGGGCACCACTTAACCTAAGGCCACTCTTCCCGTGGGTAATACAGCAGTACCCACACCCAGACGCTGGTCATTGCTAGTATGGCATATCATCTATGGCAAGAAACCATATATTCCCAGACATAATGCCACAGCATAATGCCTGTCCGCCCAAACGCAGACATACGCCACCCGGGCGGTGCGGACGCATCGCGCGAGATGTCCGTTAATAATGTCGACATTGTGTCGCTTTGTGAAACAAACTCCACATAGCGATTCAATACTAAACAGCGACGGAGAACCCGATGTCCCCGTGGCTGAGCTGTTCAACCTGTTCCGCCATGTTAAATGTGTGTAGCACAGCGAACCGCCCAAACCAAGCAACGGACATGTCTGTGGCTCAGTGAAAGCCGCCACGCAATGGTAAACCCATGTAATATTGCGACACAGGTCATACATACCGAGGGTTAGTAATGGAAATAGGTCCGCTCGACCAGACCGTGTGCAATTAGTATAACAAGATCTACAACGGGTACACCGCCAATCGATGCACACGGTTATGAATAATTGGGGTGACATGGTACCATAGACACGGACAAACGCGCCCATGTGACTCATCTAACATTCGTACACGGTCAGGGCAGTTCCGCACACTGGGCGGACAAGACCAAACCCAAAGCACCACAGCAACACCCTGACAATCAAGGCCTGTATGCGAGGGGATATAAGCACCTGTCATCTGAACATCCCTGCGGTCACGACATATGCATCCTGGGCCATGAGCGAGGGGAATAAGGAATGTTTAACATGCAGTACCGCACCTTTCCCAGCAGGAGAATGGATGCCTGTGACGCATGGAGTGCGGGGATATGTAAATGTACTTAAGTACCATGGGTATGCATATTAATGACACCAACAGCTAACGGTAGTGGTCACAGTAACTGGCAAACGTGAATGCAGTCACGCTTGAATTACGACTATGGAACATATAGATGTGAACGCACGTAATGCGCGCCCATGCTGCAAAGACTGTTACATGTATAAAGTTGTAAGTGCGTTCTGCACACGCCCGTCAACCGGATCAGACATATGTTACCGAATAGTCACAACTAACACAAAACACGAACCACACAGACCCAGTAAACATATATAAACAGAATACGGATATGCATGTGCGCCATGCGAACCCACAATTAGGAAATGCGAAAAGTGCGTGCGTGTGATCCACTGGAAGCAGGGAAGGTTAAGGATGTGTCCTCCACTCATTTACATTCATAATTGTAAAATATATGCTTAAATAGTACTTACTGATTCCATGCTTTGGAATCGTAATGCTACAATTATACACATTGATATAAAATATCCTGATCAACACACTACATTCTAAGGTTTACTCACAACAATTATCAACTATGTTTCAAGATACTGATTGTATTGACCAATATTGTATTTATATTAACACATTGTTGTCGATTATTGTTTCCATGAAGTAATGTATGCAACACTGATTTGTATATGTCACGCTATAATCAAGACTTGTAGCACTGTCCACTTAACTATGAGCAGGTTTATTGATTATTTGACTTTAAACTGACTCTGAAGGAAGTGTATAAGGGACAACTATGTAATGCATTTCGTGCTCGACGATGCCCCATGTTAGTAGGTGAAAGAGCTCAGTATCGCTTGACTGTGGAGTCTATCGCTTTTGGCATTGTCTGTTTTGGCCGATATATGTTCAATAATGTCGTTTATGAAGATGGGCAGGACGCAAGGTTTGCTGTATTTCCGCTTACTGGCACGTGGATATAGATAGGCCAAGTAATACATAATATGGGTAGTCAAGCAGACATCCACGATTGGGGAACATACAGCGGCAGTCAAAACCACTGGCCAGATGGTGACAGTCCAACACGCTCTACACTTTACATATGCACATCGGTGTCCATTGTAGGACTCCAAAAATAGTTGCTTACACCTTCGACTCGCTGAGATCGGCCAGACAGAGTGTCAGCCGTGACTACGGCACAGCTAGACATGCACCACCAGCGTGTTTAAGGTTGATGATACCTGTCCATGAAATGCAGGACATATGAACAGAAATCCCCAGATTGTCGTGGTCCATAGAAGTGCGCCCACATCCCAGTCCCGCACACATGAAGGATGTGTAATGCGCACTGGGGGTTTGCAGCCATGGGATCCTGGGTATGCAAAATGGGGCTCGGTGTTGTTTGGCAGATAATCCGCTGTCCCGCCTGGGAGGGCTGTGGGTATAGCACGTGCCTTACTCCCCACTAAGGATGCAAAGCATCCACTGGGTAATGCTAAAAGCAGGTGTAAAATGTGTTCAGCCCTACATCAGTGTCCAGTAGGCAATTCCCATGGATGGACAAGTGTACCACCAAGATGGCACCTATAACTGGACACCTGGTGGAATTACACAGCTGCGTAAGGCATAACACAGGAAATACATTAGGGACTACAGTAGACACTCCCCATACAAAGTCAGACCGCCGTAATACCGCGCATACAGCACTCGATCTGCCAGCAACAACATGAGGATCACTCGCCCATACCGCGGAACAAATGGGCGACCTGTGGAACACATACTAATGGCATACTAACAACCTCAACTACGAAGGTCATACGATGTTTCAACACTAGCGCTCCCGCATATAACTAACATGCTTCAATGAATAAATAGGGTATGCATGTTCTGTCTGTTTTATATTGACAATACAGTGTCCTACTGGGCCTTCTGAGGATTACTTAAAGCACTTGCCAACCTGCAGCATTACATCAATACCATTTGGGTTAATCGTAGTAGAACATGGGTTTCAGAGCACAACATAATATGTGTAGTCAAACAGACATCCGCGAGTGGGGAACATACAGCAGCGGTCACAACCACTGGCCAGATGGACACAGCCCAACATTTTCTACATTTTACATATGCACATTTGTGTCCATTGTAGGACCCAAAAATTTCTCCTTTGCAACGCCAACTGGGTGCAAGCGAAGACCAAGATGAACTACAGCCGTGACTACGGCACAGCTACATATATGCACCGCCAGCGTGTTCAAGGTTGATGACAACTGTCCATGAAATGCGGACATATGCACAGAAATCCACAGATTGTCGAGTCCACAGATGTGCGCCCACATCCCATTCCAGCACACATGGAGGATTTGCTATGGGTACTGTCGAGGGTTGCAGCCATGGGATCGTGGGTATGCAGAAATGGGTGTTGGAGATGATTGGCAGATGATCCATTGTCCCGCCTGGGAGGGATGTGGGTACAGAACATGCCTTACCACCCACCAATACTGACAATCATCCACCGGAGAATGCTACATGCAGCTGTGAAATGGGTACAGCCCTACACCAGTGTCCAGTAGGCATTTCCCAAGGATGGACAAACGTACGGACAAGATGGCACCCATAATAGCAAGCCTGGTGCAATCACACAGCCGTAGTAAGGCATAACACAGGAAATACAGATGGAAACAACAGTAGACACACCCCAGACATCCATCCTGCCGCATAATCCCGCGCACACAGCAGCCAAGGTGCTAGCAAGTATGTGGGGATCACCCGCCCACTCGGCGGAACATACGGGCGACCTGTGGAACACATATTAATGGCACACCAACAACGCCAACTAGGAAGGTCATACTATGGTTAAAATATGGCGTTCCCACACATAAATAACATACTGTCATGAATAAATAGGTTCTACATGTACCGCTGTGTTATAATGACAATACAGTGGCGGATAGTTCACAATGGTACCTCTGAGGATTACTTAAAGCAGTTGCCAACCTGCAGTACTACAGTAACACCATATGGGTAAATTGTGGAAGGACACGGGTTCCGTAGCACTACATAATATGGGTAGGCAGACAGACATCCGGGACTGGGCAACATACGGCGCAGTCAAACCCACTGGCCGAATGGACACAGTCCAACATGTTCTACACTTTACATATGCACACCGGTGCCCATTGCAGGACCCAAAATTTCTCCTTAAGTAAGTGTGGGCAGCATAGTGTGAACCAGAAGAGGTGACAGCCGTGACTACGGCACAGGTAGATATATGCACCACAAGCGCCTTCAAGGGTGATGACAACCGCCCATGAAATGCAGGACATATGAATAGGACTCCCCAGGCTGCTGCGCCATACACGCATGCTCACATCCCATTTCCGCACACATGAAGGGTGTGCAAGGGTACTGTCGAGGGTTGCAGACATGGGATCGTGGGTATGCAAAATGGGTGTCGGTGTGGATTGGCAGATGATTCGCTGTCCCGCCTGCAGCGGACGTGGCCATGGCATATGCGCATTACTCGCAATAATAATGCCGATCATCCACCGGAAATGGAGAATGCAGCTGTGAAATGTTTACAGCCCTATACTAGTGTCCAGTAGGCAGTTCCCATGGATGGACAAACGACGCCAAGATGGCACCCATAGCTGCAAACCTGGGGAATCCCACAGCTGTTGCAAGGCATAACCCAGGAAATACAGATAGGGACTACAGTAGACACTCCCCATACAAAGCCAGACCGCTGGGCAGATACCGCGCATACAGCACTCAATCTGCCAGCACATCAATGGGGATCACACGCCCATACAGTGGAACAGATGGGTGACCTGTGTAAACATACCAATGGCACAATCTCAACGCCAGCTGGGAATGACATACGATGGTCAAACTATGGCGTTCCCACCAATGAAAGACATCCTTCGGTGAATTAATAGGATTGATGTCAATAGACCATGGCAAACACCCAATGAACAGGAAAGACTTGCTGGCACCCTATGGCCACAAACCATGTCACACATAGGTAGATGGAACAGTCAACTTAAACATTTCGTCCACGACACGTCGCATATGGTATCCAAAGGTACTTCATAGACATGTATGCGCTATCACCCGTAGGCCCCGTGGGACTTACACATAACATGGAAGTATCCAAGCTTTAAATGTCCACCCTTACACTTCCATTTGTCACTTTCTATGCGAACAATGAACATGTAGCCACAGCATAGAAAGCACAGACGCACTGCTAACGAAACACACACATGTCAACATCACAGAAAGCATACTATGAACACACGTATTACATGATATTGTACTATGAAACACAAACAAACCAGCAACCTGCGGCAAGAATAGTCCCCGTAGTTCGACACAACACAAGTCTTCGTAACATTTAAACAGTTTATTAAAACATGTAACGTTGTTGTTTCCATTAACGTTTGCAGAAAAAGCAAAGTCTAAGAATGTTCACAATCAACAATGTGAGTCTTAACAAGATTTTAAATATCACATTGTTGATTGTGAACAGTTTAAGAATTTGCTTTTTCAGAAGAAGTTGTGAAAGCAACGGAAACACACACACACACGGAAGGGACAGGAGATGAACCTACGCCTATCTACATGAACTCACTACAGTATGAAGCATTTACAGAACGCTGCCACCGAGTTTACTGAACAGAGCGCTGTCAGAGGCATACTTGTAGGCTGGTGACATCACCCGCAAGACAATAGTTGGCAATAGCCAAGGTATGTGTTGTGAAGTGCCTAAAAGCATGTTCATTCGCAGAGGCAGCTGGAAACACACACACACACACACACACACGGAAGGGACGGGAGACGAACCTACGCCTATCTACATGAACTTACTACAGTATGAAGCATTTACAGAACGCGCTACCGAGTTTACTGAAGAGAGCGCTGTCAGAGGCATACTTGTAGGCTGGTGACGCCACCAAGAAGACAATAGTTGGCAATAGCCAAGGTATGTGTTGCGGAGCGTCTAAAAGCATGTTCATTCGCAGAGGCAGCTGGAAACACACACACACACACACACACGGAAGGGACGGGAGACGAACTTACGCCTATCTACATGAACTCACTACAGTATGAAGCATTTACAGAACGCTACCGAGTTTACTGAACAGAGCGCTGTCAGAGGCATACTTGTAGGCTGGTGACATCACCCGCAAGACAATAGTTGGCAATAGCCAAGGTATGTGTTGCGGAGCGTCTAAAAGCATGTTCATTCGCAGAGGCAGCTGGAAACACACACACACACACACACACGGAAGGGACGGGAGACGAACCTACGCCTATCTACATGAACTTACTACAGTATGAAGCATTTACAGAACGCGCGACCGAAGTTTACTGAAGTGAGCGCTGTCAGAGGCATACTTGTAGGCTGGTGACATCACCAAGAAGACAATAGTTGGCAATAGCCAAGGTATGTGTTGTGGAGCGTCTAAAAGCATGTTCATTCGCAGAGGCAGCTGGAAACACACACACACACACACACACGGAAGGGACGGGAGACGAACCTACGCCTATCTACATGAACTTACTACAGTATGAAGCATTTACAGAACGTGCTACCGAGTTTACTGAAGAGAGCGCTGTCAGAGGCATACTTGTAGGCTGGTGACGTCACCAAGAAGACAATAGTTGGCAATAGCCAAGATTTGTGTTGCGGAGCGCCTAAAAGCATGTTCATTCGCAGAGGCAGCTGGAAACACACACACACACACACACACACACACACGGAAGGGACGGGAGACGAACCTACGCCTATCTACATGAACTTACTACAGTATGAAGCATTTACAGAACGCGCTACCGAGTTTACTGAAGTGAGCGCTGTCAGAGGCATACTTGTAGGCTGGTGACATCACCCGCAAGACAATAGTTGGCAATAGCCAAGATTTGTGTTGTGGAGCGCCTAAAAGCATGTTAATTCGCAGAGGCAGCTGGAAACACACACACACACACACACACACACACACACACACACACACACACACACACACACACACACACACGGAAGGGACGGGAGACGAACCTACGCCTATCTAGATGAACACACTACAGTATGAAGCATTTACAGAACGCGGCCACCGAGTTTACTGAGCAGAGCGCTGTCAGGAGGCATACCCCACGTGGGTGGTATCATTTGCAGAGGCAATGCGCCCGATCGAGTTAGGTCAGAGTGCGCAGTCACGCAGCCTGTTACCATCCCAAGGTCGCCATACAGTAACACGTTAGTGCTGCAGTCGGGAATACCAAGTAACTACTGATCAGTACATCACTGCCTACTGGGCATGCTCAGACACTTAGACTCGGCACAGAGCAGACATGCATACACATGGTGCGACGGCATGGGTGGCGGAATGTGGACCATCGTGTGTGTCCAGCCACACAACAGAAACCTGGCCATGCCACAGACGTGGCCGTTGCGAAGGGGATACAGGCATGCACCCGGGTATAACTGCAGTCTGGCGCGGTGTGCACTGTGCTGTGTGTCTATCTACACAGCTGCCTACTGGGCATGCTCAGACACTTAGACTCGGCACAGAGCAGACATGCATACACATGGTGCGACGGCATGGGTGGCGGAATGTGGACCGCCGTGTGTGTCCAGCCACACAACAGAAACCCGCCATGCCACAGACATGGCCGCTGCAGCGGGAATATCTAGGTGCAATTAACCATGTGTAGGACTGGCCTACAGTTTGTTGCATGCTACAGACAACCCTCCCAAACACAGGCTACCTGCACAGATGTCCTGAGGACACTGGTGAGTGGGCATGCTCTCACAACAGCACCGCCTTGGGTGACATGAACCACCCATACATAGACTGGGAACATTAGCCATGGCACAACACACTACGCCACCGGTCACAGGTGTTCTCACACCTGGCCACTGTTAAACAGCCATGCACCATACATACTAGGGGCGATGTCTGACAGTTCTGCCCATCACACATGGTGAGGATATGCCCCACACAGGATGTACAGCCCTCAATGGTGATGCCAGACCGTATAGTGGATCCACTGGTCATCCACATCCTGTAACCAACACCGCATGAGGGACCTAAGTGATGACCTCTCCACAACAAACCACACACATCATACGACCGGTGTGGTACCCTACAAGTCCTCCATGCCAGTGTTGAACCCAGGCCAGACCGGCAACCGCCTAACGAATGCATTCTCTGAGCATCCACATGCATGTCTGCAACAGGCAAACATGATAACATCAGGACCTTGTCCACCACAGGTAGGCACATGGTGTGGTGGACCCCAGCCACTGACTAGCTGTACATCAACAGTTGGAGCTAATACATGACAGAGCAATGTCAATACCAGGGAAACCATCTCCCATTCATACCGGCCACACATACAATCATCCACGGCCGCCAGGGAGTGGTACTGCAGAGGGCACATGAGACAACCATAGGGCCTTCCTTAACTGTGGTAAGGACATGGTTGGGGGCACACAGACTTGGCTGGAAATGGTCCAGAATGGTACAACGGTCACTGCACCCACAGACATTGTCTGCAAACCAGCGGACATGTTCCATGCATACATCCCCCCCCCAAGAGGGGACATATCCATCCCACCAGAGTGTAGCCTCCCAAACATCTCATATGGCCTGGAGTGATCCCATATCTCTATGGCGGTTGACACAGCACCAATGGGCACCGATGGTGTCCCTGGCTGTGTGCTACCCATCCTCATTGAGGGCCTCGCCCACACATGCGCCACTGTGTCATGTTAGCCTTACTATGGGCTATGTCCCCAATGGATGGCATATGGCATCTGTGGTCCCACTATGCCAGGGTAGTGCTCTTATGGACTGTAGACAGCCACACCCTATCCGCTTGACAAGCCTTGTCTGCAAAGCTGTGGGAGGTCCATACAGGTGCCCATGGATACAGACAGCGTGTACAGCCAATACCGAACATACCCACAACAACATAGTCAAGGGCGGATCCTGCCTCCCAACCTGCTCGCCCTGTCTGGAGTGGTCACCAAGGCCATTGATGGGGATACGTGGGTTTGCACACAGTACCATGACCTGGTGGGAGCGCTCAGAGCACACTACACATGGGACTCATGGAAAGGCTCGCCAGCATACATGTGGGGACATATGTCACCCGATGCTTCTCAGAAAGGTTGGAGGTCACACCACACAGGGTTGGTGTTCCTGGTGCCTTGTCACACTCATATCTGGTCTCCAGTGGAGGCCCACAGGGCTCAGTCCTGGGCCCCTGCCATATGGCATTCGACCTTCCAATGTGCATGCAATCATAGGGGATTGTGGCAGACAAGGTATGCAGATGACTACGCACCGCCACCATACCCAACACCCCATGTGACACGGACATCCACCTAGGGCGCCATAGACATGGATAACTGGTGCCAGAGCCATGGCCTGCTACTACATGCCAGAGAAGGTGCAGACCTACCCAGTGTGAAGGACATGTTCGCCCAATGTCACATGTAGGTGGTAAGCCATTCCAGATGGTGGACATGTTCATGGAAATGGCTACGACACCTGTCGTTAACATCTGTCAACACACACAATGGCAATGTGGGTGTGAAGACATTCCACTGTGGCCTCCTGGTCTGGAAGGAATCGCATCGACATCAGGGGTGTTCATTGTACCCTGTACACATCACACACCAGAGCAATGACTGCGTACATTGGCACATCTGGCCTGTAGCTAACCTGACGCCTGCAGCACTCGGAAGGACCGCAAACATTACACAAGGCGGGATGACGGTGCTAGGACATGTGTCACAAGCTGCACGACCAAGGGGACTCCGGCTGTAAACCTTCACAGCACATCTGCTCTGTGGTGATCTGTGCCTGGCATACACGGCCATGTCTGACCTGGGTGACATGGGCATATTCCACTTCCTAGGCTCCAGGCAAACACGGGCACAGAAGCGACTGTCACACACATCACCACAAAGATGAGTGTGACGTGCTGGGGGAACAGGGTCAACGGCCGGAGACCCCCTACAACACGTAGAGGAGTGCCAGCCCATGTGAAGGAAAGGCACTGACTGCCTTCGTCCAGGAGTAATAATGACATGTGGATGTGTGGATATAGTTATGCGCCAGGCATCATCTGTGTGTCAGTGCTGGACGAGGGACTGGGGACTGATGGATGTGGCATCCCCATCCTGAGGGGTGTTAGCAGCCACACACAGTCATGCTAGGTCCACACATGTCGTAGGGCACATACCCTGTTATGTACATGTGCACCTATGTTCCTATGTAGGGGTCCATGCCGAGTGCGGGTACCTGTGCTATGCTGATGTTGCCAGACATGCTCAGGGTACCCCACGACTCACGCTGCGGGGAACTAATTACAGTGCTCCCAGTAGGCACATGCAAGTACACCATCATTGTCATACGGGTTAACTGAACCAACATGGTGCTACACATGTAACCACCACACATACTGTGTACACAGATCAATGAATGCTGCACCTGTCCTGCATGGTATGTCTGCTGCATGATGTCAGTGCACAACCCACATCACATACACACCTGTCACCAGCCATACACACACACCACAACATACACATCACGCACTATGCGGACACAGGTATCACATACACCTCTCACTATCTTGTCCACCCTGTGCATCAGAATATGTTTGCATAACCATGCACAGATGGTGTAGCTCACAGTTATGCGGCAGAGACTTCATCATATGCACAGGGTGATATGTGCCACAGGCATAGGCTGTACCAATGGATGACATCATGTGTGTGTGTAAGGGCCTGTGCATTGACTGGGCATGTCTGTGTACATTGCATGTGGGTGTGGTGGAGCCCTACAGTCGTGTTTGCTGTGTGTGGGTTTGTGTGTACACAGTTCAGTCATCTGTGATGCCTACACGGGGTATGCTTGGCAGCCCCAGACTGTACAGTGCAGGTGTTACGGCTCACTGTGTCCGCCTGCCGCGACGTGACCCGTGCCTGCCTGGGGTCGCACGGGCACGACCGGGTGTAGGTACAGACAGTCCACTCTCCGATGTCACATGTCCGCTGGAAACGTGCCCACGCCGGGGCCGTCCAGGGCCACGCCCACGTGGCCTGCTCTGTCCTGGTGTGGTCGGTGTAGTAGCAGCTGCACTGCTGCTGCTACCAGCACTGGGTGGGCATGGGAGGTGGCACGCACACGCTGACCTGCACCAAGGGGTGTTGCAGGTCCACGCCCACGCGCCCTATGTCCCACCCCTAGCAGGTGTTCCTGCACGGACAGTCCACGCCAAGGATGGCCATGCCTCGGTCGAGGATACCAGCCATCTCACCCAATCTCCTATCCAGAACATCGGCAAGATGCTGTTGGGCATTCGCCAATGCCTGGATGTTGTCATTCAGGGAACGGATTGCACACCTCTGCAGCCTCTGCCCTTCCTGCATCTGCCATTCGCACGTGCCTGCGCCCGCCATTACAGTCTGGAACATGCGCCTGGTTATACCAGCTGCTGCACCCTGTACGGCAGGTGTATGTCTAGCGGTGCTCCCCACGAGCAGCACCTGCCACATGCCTGCGTGGCACTGCACCAGTCATTACACTGGCAACATCGTGGTGTACCCACACCTTCTGCAGCCACCACACATTCCTGCTCGGTGCCAACAGACGCTGACTGACCGTCATCTATGGGCAACGGTGTTGGGGTATGTGTCGGCATCCAAACCATGTTCAGGGATGAAGAGGTCGTAAGTGTGATGTTCTCCAATGGCAGAGTGTCTGCCTGTGACGACCCTGCCTGTGCCTCATGCACATGGTCATCACCACTAGTATCTGTGGGGACACTAGCATCAGCTGGACCGCAGGAGGGGAACTCACCTACAGCACCTGTCAATACAAAGGCATACCGTCAGTTAACACACACACACACACACACACACACACACACACACACACACACACACACACACACACACACACACAGACATCATGCATGTGATATTGCAGGTGGCATGCAGCATTCACACACCACAGACCAGTGAATGTAGACCAGACATTCCTAGTGGCAGTATGCACACTGCCCTGGTGGGAACAGTACAACAGGCAGGTGTCTTTAGTAGGCATGCAGTACACACATTCATGGTAGTTTGCATGCATCACGTGATACACCGTGGTGGCCACGGGCAAGTTGACAGTACAC
The DNA here is from genome assembly GCF_019279795.1 of Protopterus annectens. Classification (NCBI taxonomy): domain Eukaryota; kingdom Metazoa; phylum Chordata; order Ceratodontiformes; family Protopteridae; genus Protopterus; species Protopterus annectens. Next base: position 1,961,939,128 of record NC_056737.1, read on the forward strand.
ATGTCTGCCGACACTATGTCATGTACACCGCAAACATGTGTGGTATCATGTGGACATGTGACGATGGTGTCCCACCGCATGCACCACATCACAATGGCTGTCATGGTGCAGTGTTATGTGTACAGTCTACAGATACAATGTATGGGTAACAGGGATGTCTGTGCAGGTGCGGTTGGTGTGAGCTGTGTACATAGCTGTACAGTGTGGAGGCGGGCACTGTGCCACTGCACAGTAGCAGGACACAGTTATGTTTCTGTGTGATGCGTGACCTGGACGCATTACATTGCCATGTCTGTCAGTCAGTTCAGCCGCCAGCAGCACGTATGTGGTGGATATTGGAGGCACCTGTAGTAGCTGTGGAGAGGCATTCCATGTCAGTGGTGTACTACATCGGATGTCCAGGGGGGCCACTACAGTGATGAGCCCACTATGTGTGTACAGGGTGCAACGGTGACTACCCACTGTGGATGTACTGTGTGGCAACATGCCTGTAGGTATCGACCATGGCCTTGTCTGTCTGGGTCATTGACAATTGTGTGTGGTGGACATCGTGCACATGGCCCTGTGGTGGCCCATGTGACATACAACCATACTAGTGTAAGGTGTCACATTCCCTACAGATATGCAGACAGTGTGGATGTCTGCTATGTCGGGCATAGGTCATGTCATGGTGTGACAATGTTGCAGCCAGACATCCACGTGCATGGGACATGGCATGTGCCATGTCACAACGTGTGCACCCGATGCAGGGGCATAGGTCACATTGGTAACACCTGTGCTCTGGCAAGATCACAGCTCACTATGTGGTACTGTGTGCATACTGCAGAGGCATACCGATGCATACTACACATGCAGCCATTGTGGAACACCTACACCATTGTATGCATAGCTGAATGCACGTAACACACCAATAGGTCGTGGTGGTGTCATGCCACTCTACGCTAACGGTTGTATCTACTGTACATGGGTGGTGTGTGTGTCGCGTGGTGCAACCTGTATACCGTGACTGGGGCACACACAGGTGTGCATGTCATGCCTGGACACATGGGGAATATCAATACACCATATCATGCCTTTGACTAGCAACAGACTTACCTGCAACAGACCCTTGTGTTTGCGACACGCCAGATGTACCTGTAAAGGGATGACACAAAGGTATACACATTATCCATTACTATCGCCACAGTCAGCAGTGTGCATGTCACATCATGCATCTAGAGTTAGCATGTGCTATGCACATGTCTGCTAACACAACATAGCATACTGTAGTATGCGCCTTGTGTGGCCATATACTTGGCATGTATGGCTATATTATGTGTTGTACTATGACACCCACCCCCACGTCACTTATCATGCAAACATGCAACCCTGACTTACCATGCAGCTCCAAGCTCATAGTTCGGGAGACACCCACCTCCACGATGGACGCATGGGTTTCTGCGTGTTGTTCCGTGGGTGTCCCCAGACTGGCCAGGAGCTCCTCCGTGGCTGTGAGTGGGGCTGGGTTGGTGGCCCACCACCTGTCCCACGCTGTTGTCTGGCGATTGCAGCGCACGCTGTCTTGCATGCCGGATCAGGTCTGTGCAGTGCCCGCGGATCTGCTGATAAGTGCGGTTCTATCCGCCCAGGCTGTTCAGCCTCCTGCACATCTCCTCCCACATCTCCTGTCGCTCCTGTGCCTGCTGTGGCACATGACTAAATAACATGTCATGATTAGTATGGAGGTATGGTATGATCACCTCCTCCTCCTGTCGACTGAATGCAGGAAGCCGGATCGTGGCATTATCTGTAAGACATAATGATGGTGGCAGGTCACATTTACACTGCTGTGCTGGCATACTGTTGGAGATACATTGCTATGACAAGTACGACATCTGCACAGTAATCTGTGAAAGGCATCGTGGCAGTGACACAGCCGATGTGTTGGCTTCACACCATTGAGCAGTGTGTGTCACATCATATCTGTTTGCCACCCCATCACACTGTACACGCACCATGTAGATGTTAGCCAGCTGTGGACATGTGTACCTGGCTGCACCTGTGTCCATATCACTGGCATAGGTCCCCATGTGACGGCGGTGCTGCTGTTCACCTGGACGCTGTGTATATGTCAGTACACATCACGGCTGTAGCCATTGTGAACACCAGCAGTGGCACTGTACACATACACATGGACACCTGCACATGCATGTGTTGTGCCATGTACATCCACACAGCACTGTACGGGTGTTGGACAACTTGCCACAGCTCACCTGTGTTGCACATGTGATAGACATAGGGCAATGTGTAACCATGACACAGTAGCGGACAGGCCATGCATAGCATGTACACACACACATTGTCCAGAGCATCACACAGCACCTGTGACACCACAGGGTGCATCACCGCCACATTACTGCTGTGTATGGTTGATAGTGAGAGTGCCTTTTGTCCATTGCACCATGTAAGATCAGGATAGCTCATGCAGCCTTGCTGGGCAGGTCTGCATGGTATGGCAGGGTATGCCACATACATGGCACTGGGTTGTGATCCACCTGGGGTTTACGATATTGGCAGGGTGGCTGTCCATTCCATATGTCATTGCTATGTGTATATGGACATTCAACATGTCTATCGCCATGGTGTGGACACTGGCCTCAAGCGAGGTATGCTGCACGCTGCTTGCTGAGGGTGTGTCTGGTGCATGCAGGTATCACACATCCATGCATACACTGTAACCCTGGCAGGTGCTATGTGCTGGGATATTGATCAACACAGTGCTGTATGTGGACACACACCGCTATCCCGCACATGGATGGTTGCCTGCACTGATGTGGGTACCACATATGTGTACATCCAGTGCCTGCTGCCACCCCATGTCTGCTGCTGCACTACACACCGCCATCCCTCCCTCTGTGAATGTGGTGTTGGGCACAGCATAGGTATCCATGTATGGGGACAGGGATGTTCACATAGCAGGGTCACTGATGGTATCGCCGATCAGACCATACGCTGCATGACGCACCCTCACACATATAACCCATTCATATTGTTGTTCACAACGGTGACACAGCTATATTGCTATGCCGGAGACATTCACAGCCATACATACACAGATGCATGCACGCCCATCTGTGGCATGGCCTGGACTATTGGTGTGGTTCAGCACATTACATGTTTGACTGCAGCTGGCGCAGACCTACTGTGCACATGTCTACACGGTAAGCCTGTTCTACAGTAGGCATCTGTGATGTGCTGTGCACATCTCATATCTGCACATTTGGTTGGTGTCCATCGGTCCACAGGCCAGTGGTGGGACACACAGGGATGTTGCTGAACATATATGCATGCAACCCTGTACAGCTGTAACACTAGCCTCTCAGATGCTCATGTGTCGTGGCCGTGAACACCGTACACACACATGTGGTTGTGGGCTGCCGGCCATACCCATCTCCTCCTGTGGGTTGCTATCATCCCACACACTCCTTGTATTGTATGTTCAGGCTATGCACCTATGTGGGGCTTGTGGGCATGCAATACGATACTATATGCCTTTGCACCCATCACAGACAATGTCACACAGGTACACCGGCAGCCGTACACATCACAGCTTGTTGTCAGCACGTCACATGTGGTACACACATAACACATCTCCTGTGGGACATGGTCATTTGTACGGGCATGTCCAGCAGTCACATACCACAGCTACCCCTACATGACGGCTATGCAGGACATGTGTCTGTACAGCTACTGTGACATGTACACGAGCAATGCCCCCTACCTACATCACATGGTACTACCTGTGGAGTATGTGTGTCTGCATCCATGCTATGGCCATAGATGACAATTGTACATCAATATGTGCAACATACCTCATTGGGGTTGTCATGTGCACATGTTCCATGTGTCAATGCATTGTTTGTGTCTGTTGGGCGGTCATTGTTGTGCATGGTTTACATGGCTGACATAGTGCACTGTGTCTGATTCCAGGTACTTCATTGGGCTACCAGCATTGTACATTTCTACAGCACATTCCAGCCATCATGTAGCCAGCTTAGATGACAGTGGGAGGTGTTCCGCCATGTGCACATATGTCACACAGTACGAGGGTGACTGACACACATTGTCAGGACTGGGTTCTGACTGCTGTGGATGTGTGTACTGGTGTTGACAACCATGACTGCACCAGATGGTGTCTTCTGGATGTGTAACATTCACAACACACACCTACATTCACATAGCAGCACATCGCCCACCTACAATGGACATTCCTGCATGAACACTGTGTACGGTATGTCTGTATGACCACTGCATATATCACTGGTAGCCACCAGCATGGCTGCCTACAACAGCGGTGTGTATCCTGTGCAAACATGGGCTACACCTGTCACAACACACCTGTGTCAGATGGCCCTGTAGTGGGTGACAGTGCAGTTCCATACATCATGTAACAGTATACATCGTGCACCAGTATGTTGCAGACATGTGAACGGCTGTGCTAGTCGACATATGCACACATGACACATCACCTGGTACACCGTGGTCTGCCTTGCCACCTGCTATTGTGACCACCCTGTGATGACATTGTACGGCCCACATGGACTGGGACATGTGATGGCTCAATGGTGAATTAACCCTCCTGGTGTGTGTCTAGCCAGGTGTCCAGTAGCCAGTGGTCTGCACGCAGGGATAGTGTACATTGGCCTACTCTGTCACTGGGACTGTTGACTATGGTCATACTGTAGTTATGCAGGCATGTGGTGTTTGTCCAGTCTGATAGTCGTGTTCAACCACACTACCGCGGCACACATGACCTGTGGACATCTGCCTAAGGTGTGCAGCCCACATGTACATCTTCACATGCTATGCTGCCTGTGCAGCGGTGTCACATGTCTGTCTCCGGCAGGGCTGTCACAGGTAGGCACAGCATGCAGTGATGTGTGACAATGCTTACACCCTCCACTGTGTTGTACACAAGCACTGCACACACAGTACAGCACACATGTCATTTATCTGCAGTGCCTGGGACCTGCCTCCATGCCCTACACGGCACACCTGCCAGTCCAGATTGTACACAGATCATACCTCCCAGGCACATACCTGACTGCAACACACACGGTGGGTGGTTCCCACACCACACAGTGATTTACACACATACTGTATATTCCCAAGACACATTGCATCATAGGTAATCCATGTTCAGATACCCATGTTCGTGGACCGCCACGCACATTGTGACACGCGACAGTGAATACACTGTACACCACAGGTTACATGCTGGTCGTGTTGGCATACTGTACATTGCACCTAGGACAGTTGCTACTGCTATGTATTGACAGCAACACGCCCTTCCCTAGTATGGACTCCCATGTACCCACACATGCTTGGCCATGCAGTACGCATAGCTGGGTGACACATTACACGACACATACCATACCTACACTACCTCGGCATGCACCAAACCTCCATGTGTCTGTGTGCTATGCCTACACACATCCCCTCTGTTTGCTGAACATCCATGCTTCTCAGCCCTGCTAGCCACACCCTAAACACACAACCATAGCAGCATGCATGGTACATACACTCTACAGCCGGTATTACTGACATCCACTGACAGAGGTAGTTGATGGCATGGCACCCCGTACGATGGACAGTCTACGTGCCTATGCCAACACTGATCACAGTGCACTTCTGCTACATTTACACACTGGTAGGGACCATGCTATTCCACACAGAGACATGGTGGTACTGGCCTTTCACAGACGCCACAGTGGTATTCCTGTTCCATGCACACGTGCTGTATGGGCACATGTGCAGGCTGTTGCACGGTAGTTATGTTCACATGTGTGTGGTGTGTCACTTGACAGTCATGGTATGTCCTCATGGTGCATCACATACCCACAGCTAGCTACCTACACATGACTGCCATACATTGCAGTGTGGGCCCTCACGCAGTGTGGTGGTATGTCTCTGCTGTTTGACTACATCCACATTCAATGCAGCATACAACAGTCATGCAGGCATTGCCAACACAGATGTTGCTGGCATCGTGCCTGCCAATGGGGTACCTACCAACAATACACACTCTCACTCACTACAGGGTTCCAATCCTTGGCTGGACATTGTATTAACCCTGTGGACACATACATAGTACTGCCATGCACATGTTATGTCCGGGAACACAGTCCCAATGTCACCTCCAACCGTAGTTGTTGTATCCCGCCAACCTGGCTGTTACATGTCTCTGCAGCAGCACACTGCATTGACTGCTAGCCCATTCATGTACGTTGTGTACCCTGACCACCACACTACCACATCTATCACACTACACATGGGTGGTACCGCATTGCACGTATGGGGCTGCATTTGTACACCCATGACTGGGCCATTCAGTATGGCACTGGGCCACATCTTGACATACATGCTTCACACACTCATTGACTACCTGCATGCCTTTACTGGCACCCTTGTTGGGCTTATGTGCGCCACAGCACACCACATCCCATGCTGGCCACCTGTCATACTATTGCATGGGTGGTTGGGGTGGTACAGAGGGTATCACATCAGACATGATCCGCTTCAGCGCCATTCCACTTTATGCTATTGCCAATGTACACATCCAGCATCACATCGCACCCTATGTCTCGGGATGTTACGCCATGTGCCTCCTGTACAGGTCACACAGTGGTGCAGGCATATCATGCTAACTACAACAAGTCAGGGACGTGTGACATTGCACAGTCCTCAGACATGTGGCCCCTCATGCTCAGTATTTGCATACGACACTACCTGCTGTCACACAGTATTGTCCATGCCTACATATACCACATCTACATACCTGGCAGCATTCTAGCTCATCCTACTCATATTGCTAACAACCATACAGGTGTCAGTGTGGCAGATATATCATGTAGATATCATTGCATCAGTTACATCACACATAGTGCATACACATCACCTTTGCATAGTGACAGTCATGCAGTGTGTATCACATGGATACTGTCCCTATACATGCATATCACGTTGTACATGGTTGATGTACACACACATGCCCCACATGGTGCTGTGGTTGCCATATTCCACCATGGCGTGGGTACACATGTGCAGGACCACGCATTTCTGGACCGTATGTCTAGCTGATACCTTGGGTGCCCTTGTACCTGTGCCATACACACATGTACACGCCGGCAGTGTTACAATAACACATGTGTGGTGTACCTTACACAATGGATACAACGTTACATGTCTCAGTATAGTCATGCTGTGATCTCTACCCGGCTCAGACAGTTTACATATGCAAATGACAGTCATGTAACACATCTGTACTCACCTGCATACCACTAACACAGGGGTGTAATCTACTCTGCCATGGGCCATGTTCTCCGCAGTACTGATGCATGTAGTACTCCTACATGGCGCTTGCAGTGGGCAGGGTGGGAGGAGCAGTCCTGCATGTGTGCACACATGCCACATTGCTCAGCCCGGGCGCCTGTGTGACATCCACAGACTGGACACACACCGGCTGTGGGACATAGGTCCTGTGCACATCCCACAGGGGCACACTGTGTCACTAGTCATGTGATAGCTCCCTTGCTGGTAGGGTGACACAGACCCATGGTACCACCACAGCGGAAGTACTGTATAGACATACAGTTGACATCCACTTCTGTCGCTCAGTGCACACTACCATGGGGCGACACTACTGTGTACATTGCACATGTGTTTACACACGGCCCTGCCAGACATCATTGTGGCACACATTGCACCTGCTACGGAACGTTTGGACATGGTTACTTGCTGTTCGCTCCATTTCGGTACCTATTCTGCTACTACATTGTCCCATATGTGCAGGCCATACATATCTTGTTTATGTACATAACATTAGGCCATCCCTCCATCATGCATGCTATGCCTGTGATACTGTCTATGATTTCTGAACATATCCATCATGACAGCTTTGCATTACACATAATTGACATAGTCACCCCTACTGCGTGGGATACGTGCACGCCGCGCACATTCCGTATGACATCGACGGTATATGCCCATGCACATGTGTGCTGTGACACTATACATACATGGCCTATCCCCTGCTGTGGGGCTTCATTGTTCGATATCCACTGACAGCATCGGCGCGGGTGGTGGCATTGTTCTGTGTTTGGAATCCCTATGGCGGACCTTGGGTTATCATGTCTGTGTACATGTTGTCCCACTGCTGTGCACACGTTGTCCGCAGTCGTTGGTATGCTCCGCGGCATAGCATTACATGACCACCTTTCACCACTCTCTGCCTAATGGACAGGTATCTTTACTTACACACATCGTTCACATACAGTGCAGATTAGTCATACGTATCATGCGTTACACATCAGTACATCTCGTGGGTTCGACATACCTTTCCGGCCTTCGCTTCTGTATTCGCCAATATCTTCCTCTCAGTATTTTCTTTCGATAACGCTTTGTGTTCGCTAGAACATACGGTTTGAATATCCAGGAGTCTTCCTTTATTCGTCACCTGAGGCATGTGGGTTCATCACGCCAATAGCTGTTCCTCGGTGTGTACTTATGCGCATATCACTGGTGATCCTCCTCCATTCATATGTTACCCGGGAAACTAGGCCATGGTTCATTCCTCGTGTGGCCGTTAGTTATTTGCACTACCTTCGTGGGGATGGTATGTATTGTATAATGTTTGTGTGACTGCATACGCTATGTGTGGTGTCAGGTACATTACGCTGTGGTGTTAGCCGTGGATTGTGTGTGTTGGGTATGGTATTCTGTTTGACATGTGGGTGTCCGTGTCCTGGCGGCGTCTGTCGATGGCATTGTGCATTCAGATGTGTAACATAGCTGTTATATTCCTGTACACAACGGATGCAAGGATGCATCAGCTGCTGCTAGTGTTTCCCACGCCGCTTGTTGCGGGTATGCCGCTGTCATTGACTGCCTGTATGTTTTTGCTACGGTTTTAGCTGTTATCCCTTTGATATGTGCGATGGGGTATATCTGCGGATGTGGGTGACGGGTACGGGTGTGGGTCTTGCATTTATACATACAAGATATGCTTGTGTGTGTGCTCCATCCCTGCTTGGGGAGCTGCAGGTTACCTGTCTGTTGTTCTGGGAATGTTTGTTTTGTTGATGTCGTGTGGTGTCGGTATCGCCTGCATGTGTGCTTCCTGCACGATTCCTCCTTCACATCGGTTATATATCTGCGGATGTTCGTCCGCGCCTACTATCCATTGGCATTTTGTCACTGATAGTTACGGTGATTGTGGTCCCATACTTGGGACGGCCTGTATGCTACCGTAGCCTCCTATTCGTGGTGCCGCTTGCTTACTTAACGGTCGTGGAACACACAGCGGTATTTACGGACCGTAAGTGTTCACGATCGGTGCCGGATAGCACATTCAGATTTTCGCCGCACATGCCTGATGCTGTGTAACGCTGTCGACGATCGTGTTGAGTCTACCTTATGGCCGCCATACATACGGTCATGGTTTGTACATGCGCCCTTTGCATCTCCTGTTGGCTATGGCCCTGTGGTACATTCTGGGACATTTCCGCTTTGCATCGCTTTTACGCCGCCACGCCAAGATAGCCACTGAGGAGATGTCAGTACTACTTTGTGGGTACTGCTGTACATACGCCTATGGTTCCTGTACTGTATGCCCACGCATGTTATTACACTCCGCCTGTGACATGTCACCTACATACACATTTTACAGTGGCACACACATTACACACACACAGCGGAACACACGACAACCTCACCTCACACATACACATATTGCCGCCATGGCTCTCAACCTTCTATTTCCAAAATGAGGAACACACACATTAGTAATGTGGAACAAATGGGCATAATGTGGAACACATACTAATGGCATAGTAACAACTTCAGCTAAGTAGGTCATAGGATGGTTAAAATATGCTGATTTACTTACAATGAAGAACCTTTAATGAATTACTATGATTAATTTCTATTTACCAGGATGTCATTTAAATACATTCCTAACAATGGATGTTTGACAGACATTTTCAATGTGGAACTTTGAGGAACTGCGAGGAACATGAACTGTTTTAGACCCCAAATGAGGTATCGCTCCTCATAATGACGCACACTTCACTGGTATGCTTGCCGCCGCAGACCGACGGTTGCACACAATACCTACGTTGGCCGCATCGCCGGCGGCGGCGTGTATCTCCGCACTCATATCCTATGGATATGACACGCACATATCCCGTTACTGTACCGTGGACTGGTGATCATCCCGACACGCGGATATGTATTGATGCAGGTTGACATTTCCATGGCTGGCGTTACCTGCTCTGCCCACCCTCCCGGATGATCGGGTTGTCGGTCACTATGTTTACTATGTGGAGATTTCAAGGCCTTACTTATCTGTGAACTTGCATCCCTGGGTTCCATATTAACCTGTTGTACTTTATATCTGTGTATGCGTACATATATTTCTACATGTGTACTGATATCTATTTCCGTGATCTGTGTATGCACATAAGTACATATGTGGTCGACTTGCGGCGATAGTGGCGGCATCCGGCTACGCCTGTGCTGTAGAACCGGCGCGGTGAGGTGTTGGCGCTCCATGCTCTGCTGGCTATTGGGTGTGCAGTGTTTGGGCGGTGCCTTTGTTGGAGTCACACATAGGTCCGCCATACGGTACACATTACGGGCGGACATGTTTGTGTGGCGCCCATTTCACTGTGTGTGCAGGTAAGGAGGTGTCAGTCCATGGGGCCTACACTGTCAAAGTATGTGCTATGCGTTCCCTCTTTGCCAGGGCGTAGGCATATTGGGTACGCCCGCCTACCTACTGGGGCTGGCACAGCGTGTTCATGGCGCTGAACGCCCTGTGCCTGTGCTTGCCTTGGCAGTTGTGGCGGGCTTGGTGGCCCTACACCATTATGTCCCTGCAGCAGCTGTTTCCGCAGAATCATATTGTGTAGCATACAACATACTATGAATATGTGGGCACATGTGCCTGGAGAGTACTGCAAGGCTCCACCGGATGTATCCAAGCACCGGAACCGTGATTTCAACATCCCAAACACACGCCTATGATTATTCTGGTTTGTGCGTGTGCCTCATTATGGCGTTCTTGCATGTGTGTGTGTGCATTTCTGATGGGTGTCATCAGCCACGGCTCCAGTGCATAGCCAGCATCACCCACAAGGTGACCTTGTGTGATGTCCCCCCTGGCTAATACCTGATACAGCTGTGAGGCATGCCAGATATGGGAGTCGTGGAAGCTTCCAGGGCTGCCAGCACACACATCCATGATAATGCCCTGCGCATTGCACACGACCTGGCAATTGATGGAGGGGTATCCCTTGCGGTTTATGTAGCGTCTACCCTGCTCCCCGGGCGGTGACTTGATTTCTATGTGCATACAGTCGATCGCACCCAGTACCTCCGAGTATTGTGCCACACGGTGGAAGCGGCGCATATTGCTAGCCAACTCCTCCTGAGATCTGGGGAAGTTTATATACTCATGGGCATGTCGTAACATGGCATCCAGGAACTGGTGTAGTACCCTAGATGCTGATGCCTGTGAGATACCCATTATATCCCCGGTTGGCCTTTGAAAGGTACCTGTAGCCAGTATTCGCAAGCTCACACATACCTTTGTGTCCACAGGGATGGGCCCCTCTGTTGTCTCTTGTTCTCAGGCGTGGCCGGCACAGCTCCACTATTTGCTGTAACGTGTCCCTGTCCACCCTGTAGCGCCTACTATCTCCAGGTCTTGCAGCCCCTGGTAGGTCACCCTTGGTCTGAACACTCTCCTTCTCCTGTGAGGCCTACGGTAGTTGTCGGCACCATCCTCCGCAACTCCGCCTGTCTCTGCCACATACCTATGCATCACGGCCACGGCGGCACGCACCATATACATATTAAAAGTTCCCCGTGTGTTTACACCCTACGGTGCGGCGCTTGGGAAATCGCTGTGTGTTGTGTGCATTCACACTTTATACTGTTCTGCTGTATACCCGTTGATGTCATTAGGTGTGTCTGTGCAGCCGTATCCATGGATTATTTTCGTTGTTTTACGTTTGCAACTGCAACGGTATTGCCTTTAGTGTTACATTACAGTTGCCTGCATTGGCTTAGCTTTGCATCTTACATTACTGCATCCTGCAGGCACATGGCATATGATGCATTTTATCTGCAGCCGCAGTTATGCTACCTCTGTACTTGGCTGTGCTATTTCGGTTCTTTGTTCTTTGCATTTCTACTACATCCCCTACTATCTTTGCATTCATATGCCTCCCTTTCCCGCTATGCAGGAGTCTGCATACAGAGTTGTCGGCTGCCGCCGCTTGCCCTTCCTGGATTGATTGGTGTTGATTGCTCATTACGGCTCCAATTACACTGCTTCCGGATTTCCTCATATTCTCCGCATTACCTTCCTATATCCGTGGTTGTTGACGGGAGGCCGTCACATGACTGGGTTGGGGAACATAGTCATCCTCGTGCACATGCATCTGTGCGCGCATTATGTACTCTCAGCGCATCTATTTCCTCACACGCCGGTCCTGCTGCTGTGATGTGCATTGTACAGCCCAGGTTTGCTGGCCTCCAATATGCTTCCTCCTACAGTGGCACACCCTCTGCGATTGACATGTATCTCGTGTAGGCCACTCCTCGGTGTAGTACCGCTGCGCCGCTTGCTCCATCCTTACACCGGCGCCAGCTTTGCGATTCACTATTATCTGCCTCATTTGCATGGCATTGACTGCTAATACATGGTTACGGCGCCAACTCTGCCACCACTCCTTGACAACCCTTGCGCTGGGGTTGGGCTTTCCATACATACTATGGTGTGTGGTGGCTGTACAGCTGATGTGTATTATACAGCTCTTTTAGGACATTGTCATATTATTTCATTGCTTTGCACCTTCTGTACACATATCCGGGGTTCTGCTGTGGTTTCTACGCATATGACATTTTTGTCATTATTTACAGTTTGTGCATGTTTTCTTTGGACATTCTCGGTGCCTTTCGCCTTTGGCATATTGCACCTGTATGATACCTGACGCTGACAGCCTTCCGCTACTCCTTGGTCATTTTTGGGTAAATGTAAACCGTTTTTTTCGGTTTACATTGCCGTGCCCTTACGCTACGCATGCCCCACTTCGTGAATTGCTATTTGCCTTCATTTGCATGGTGCAATACCGCACACAGTGTGATTAGCATACCTACGCCGGCGGCGGCGCAGGTCCGGCGCACGCCGGTAGTGCACGTGGGATTGCTTCATACCTGAATCGCTTGGTGGCCATATTTGGCTTTATAACGCCGACGCTATGCTGGCGCCTGGCGCAAGGTTCATGAATCCCGGGGGCTATACAGTTAAAGAATGAACCATTTTAAATTATGTCCAAAGTATGCTACTGAGGTATGGCTCCAGAGTCAAAGAAAAAATGAAGTATATAAAAGCTCTCCACAGCTATATACTTCGTTTTTTCTTTGACTCTGGAGCCATACCTCAGTAGCATACTTTGGACCTGTTTGTCATTTGCTTTTTTCTGCTGGGGTGTATGCAGTTTCATGGGTTTTGTTTTTGAAATCATTTTAAATTATGTGACAAGAAAATGTTCAAATACAAAATTGAACAAATTTTAACTATATACAAAATTGTTCACAGTAGATCATGTAATAACAACTAAAATAATTCATATATAAATATTATTTACTGTAATATTAAACAATTTTTGTAGTAATTCCTCAACTGTGTTCCAACTGCTATAAGTAGAAGTATTTCTTGAAGATCTATGCTTGATGGTCAGTTTCTCTAAACAGCAAACTTCATTAAGAAGACTTTTAAATTCTTGTAATGATAGAGAGGATTGTGTTTTCCAATTCCTTGTGATTATCTTTCTAGCTATAGATAATATAGACCAAATCAATGGGTAATTAGATGCTTTTATACAGGCGGGTACTGGTGTATTAAATAATATCAAAGATTTAGATAAATTAAAGTTATCTGTAAATATTGCCTGCATAAAAGCATTTATATCTTCCCAAAATTTCTTTAATTCAATATTCAAAGAACATATGAGACCAATCAGCATTTAGTTGCTTATTACATCTCCAACAGTTTACATCTTTTTTTTCAATTTTACTTATTATAAGAGGTGTAATAAAAGACTTATTCAGATATTTCCATGCAAATATTTTCCATTTAAGCAAAGATGTAGTTAAACTTGATGATTTTAAAATATTTTTTTATCTTTATCTGTAGGATGTTGATTATTAACGGAAAAGAAAGATTTCCAATAGCTATCAGGGAGAATATCTAGGTCAGATTTTATAGCCTTATATATATAAGATAATTTATTAGTACGCGGAGAGATATTCTGAATTGATAAAAATCATATATTGTAATAAATTAGGTATTACTTTCTTTGTTGTTGAAGACATTAATTCAATATTATTTAGAATAAATTTCCTTCCTTCTTGCAGGTATAACCAAAATAGGGAATCAAATTCATATTCGGCATTGAGAGTATTGATAGATTTCAAGTCACTTTTTGACATCAATTGATACCAAAAAGTTAAGTTCTTCTGTTTAAAGGTGAACATTTTTATAGAATCTGAAGTAAAAAGAATTCCTTGTGTATAAGCTATGGGATATAGAATGAATAACCGATCTCTCTATATATTATGTTTTTGTATAAAATTTCTTAAGGATTTTAATAGGAGAGTTAAGTAATTACATTTAAATTTCTGAGAAGATAAAACTGAGAACTGATCTCTCAGCATCCATATAAAGGGATTATTTATAATTGACAGTCTTTGAGAATTGTTTTTATTCAATGTATCCAACATTAAAATTTCTATAAATTTTTTTCCATTTAGCTTGATATTTATCATCTATTAGAAGATATATTATTTTAATCATAGATGAGATTAAGAAATATTCTAAATTTGGTATATCTATGCCCCCATTATCACATTTTCTCATATGGTGTGTTAAAGCAATTCTGGGTTTATTTGGGAACCATAAGAATTTATGAAATATTATGTTTATTTTTTATTATCGAATTTGGAGATGGTAGAGAAATAGATTGTATAATGTAAAGTATTTTAGGTAATAGAATTATTTTAATAATACTGAGTCTTTCATCCATGGAAAAAGGAATTTTATTAAATTGCTTAATCAAATTTTCTATTGTTGTTAGACTTTTATTATAATTAATTTGTGTGATATATTTTATATTTTTGGCTATTATGATACCTAAATAAATAAATTGATCAGATTGTGCTAGATTTTTTTTTATAATCATCTTGTAGATTAAATTGCTTTGGTCCAGTCATGAGAATTTGAGTCTTATTATTATTAAAAGTTAGGCCTGATTTTTTTGAAAGAGATTCATATTTTGAAAGAGAGTTTGTATAGATGAATTTTCATCAGCAAGGGTTAGAAGAATGTCATCAGCAAACATTTGTATTTTAGAGGATATTTTGGAATTTAAATTATAGCTTACTATATCATTATCCCATCTAATTAAATTTGCCTGCAGCTCCATAATTAAAGTGAATAATAAGGGGGATAGAGGACATCCTTGTTTAGTGCCTCTACTTATTGGTATGTTTTGGGAAATACTAGTGCCATTTTTAATGTATGCTTGACTGCCTTTATATAACTGTTTAATAAAACTTATAAAGTTATGCGAAAAGTTTAGTTCTTCTAAAAGAGTGAATAAATAATCCCAATTAATTGAATCAAATGCACAATTAATGTCTAAACTAATTAATGTTAGATTTTTATTTAAATGTTTGACTGACTCAATCAAAGTTAATGTTCTTTTTATGTTATCATAGGAATTCATATTTGTTATAAATCCTGTTTGATATTCATCTATCAATTTTGGTAAAATATATTTTAATCTGTCTGCAAATATGGACATGAACATTTTGTAATCTATATTAAGTAAAGAAATTGGTCTATAAGAATAACATTTAGTGGGGTCTTTATTAGGTTTCAGTATGGGAGAAATAAAAGCATATTTTCAAGAAGGTGGGATTTTGCTGAAGTTTTGAGAGATATTAAAAACTTCATGTAATAAATGAAAAGCCTTATTATGTAATATTTTATATATTTCTGGTATAATGCCATCATTATCTGGGGCTTTATTTTGTTTTAGTTTTGTTAATTTGTGTCTGAATGTCTGTGAGAGTTATAGGGTTTGTCTATATTCTTATTTTGTTCTGTAGTTAATCCTTTAACAGTATATTTATTAATAAATACACTAATATCTTCCTTTGGGTCAATTGTATTAGAATTTTGATTAATATTATTGAAAAATACCCTAAATTCTGATAAAATGTTTTGTAAATTTGAGACCATCTTTTTTTGGATGAAAATATTTCATTAATATGATGATTTTGCTTAGTCTTTTGTTTTGTTTGCTAGCATTTTAAACAATTTAGGATTTGTAGAGAAGTTACTTAGCTTATATTTTTCTAAAATAATTTTTGTTATATGATATAAAATTTCTAAATATTTACTATTTAAAGAGTTTAATTCTTTTTGTTTATCTATTATATCTTTTCCTTTTTTATAATTAAGCTTCAAATTGTCCAACTTAAATTGTATATCACAGAGTTCTTTGTCCCATAATTTCCTTTTTAGATACCAACTTATAATTCTTCCATATAAATATGCTTTTAGAGCATCCCAAATATATATTTCTGATATGTTATTGGTTTTATTAAGCTCTATCAAGTTTTGAATTTCTAATGATATAAACTCTTTAAAATCTTTTAATTTTGTAATGTATGCAGATATTCTTTTGATTTGAGTACTATAATTATAATTGAGTATTTCAAAAGTATTAGAATTATGGTCAGAAAGAGGACAGGATATTACTTTTGATTTGATTAGGGAATCTGTTAACTCTTTAGAAATCAAAATTATATGTATTCTAGAGTGTGAGTTATACCTATGGGAATAAAAGGTGTAAAATAACAAGTTAGGGTCAGCAAAATTATCAATGTCTTTTAGTAAAAAAAGGTCAATAAAGCCCTTAACTTTTTAGCTGATGCTGAGATTTTCCTTTTACCCTTATTGGTAAAGTCAGTATAATGTAGGATGCAGTTAAAATCTCCTGGTAATATGTTTCCTTTAGCAAAGTGAACAATCTGGTCCAAATGTTGTCTAACTGCATTAATCCCTATACCTGGAATCCAGTATATATTGACTAAAGTATATAGTTTTTATTTAATTCTATGATTACGACACAAAACATTTCTTTATTATCCTTATAAACGTCAATTATTTTAGGCAAGGATAAAGTATTGTTCCATATAAAGGCCACTCTTCTTTTCTTTTGAGGGTGCTCTGCGCTTATCAATACAGAGTAAGATTTATTATTAAGTTTAGTTATGTCTTTGTATAGTAAATGAGTTTCTTGTAAAAATATTATTTGCGAATTATGAAGCTTAAAGTATTTAAATAAATGTCCTCTCCTACTTGGATTATTTAAACCATTGATGTTAATTGAAATACCTTTTACTACTGACATCTTAAAATGAGTGATATGAACAAGGAATTGACCATCAAGTTACATAATTATCATAATTAGAAGGAATACTAGTTGATTTTACCCAATTGGATGGAAAAAAAATTGTTATTCAGATATTTTTGAAACTACTTTCTTTTCAAATTAATGGTAAACAATGGTAAAACAAATAAAAAGACTTGTATTATAACTAAACTTTAAAACAATATTTACAACCCAGTCCCTACTGGAGTTTAAAACTCCCAGTTTAGGTGACATAATATCACCTAAATTAACCTTCATACTAGTAATAACATCATACCAGCTTCTGTCTAATAAAAAGATGTTAATCTTCAAATATAGACTATTTTATCTTCTTATCTGTTTTATAAGATGGAAGATGCAGCAATTACTAACACATCTATTATATTTGAACTTTTCTAATTTATAATAAAAAGAGGAATTAAAAAATCATGTGATCTATTAACCATAAAATAGATACTTTTTATACATTTAAACATAATAATTATATTAGACTAAACATATTTGTAACTTTAATCATTTTATGTTTCATTTTTATTCAGTACTATTCTTTATTATATCATTCATTGAGGCATATGACACTTCTTACTTAATTATATTTACTTAAGTATATAAGAAAAGATAAAATGAATAATAATTATAACTGTGAAATATATTTTGAACAATGAACGTTTAATCATAACAATTTACTATAGTTTCAAATAAAGAGTGCAATTGAAATAATCCTGAACTAAAAAAGAATTACATACCATATACTAAGTTATGTTTTTTTAAGTCTGTAATCTCAAAAGCATCTGTATAATTCAAACTCGAGTAACTTCATTCATTGCGACAGTGTTTTGAAGATGCTAGAATCCAGGAGCGTAGATACTGAGTAAATGTATTTCATATGTATTAGTTGTTGAGACTCATTCTTCAATTCAAATATTAATAAAAGGAAGTTAGACTTTTTTTCAACTTTTACTGACATTACAGATTAACCATAGAGTAAGGTCTATCCATCAAGAGAGACAAATGGTACATAAAAGAAATTAAAATATATTTACAGATTTTCTTAATTAAAATCAATCTTGATGTGGTATTTTCCAAGATGTACTGCAATACTATGTCAACTGTGAATCAATTTCCTGAGGACTTATATTTTATTACAAAGTATGATATACTGACTGTCTGAGGAAATATCTTTTATCTTAAGGTAGAGTATGCCAACTGTTTAATAATGTATAATTTACCATGGGGAAGGATAAATTAAACTATAACTCTTAATCACAGATTGAAAATTGTTTACCCCCACTATTACATTTAATTTATTCAAAAGTATACCCAGTTATGCAAACTGTATATCTATCTATCTATCAATTTATTACATATGCATCAAACGCACTTATCCTCACTCTTTTCAGTGACAGTGTTGAGTTAACTCTATCTGTACAGTTCTCCTTTACCCCATCTAGTTCCTTCTATAACTGGAGTTATAACAAGGGTTTGGTGATTGATATAATGTGTAAAGTATTTACCTTACAAGTACAGGGTTTGATTCTCATCTATGAGGAAAGTAGCTATGCTTACAATGTCCTAAAAAATTAGCTAGTCTAGTCCTTACCTATGAATGTCACAATAAATATGAACAGTCATCATATGTGTCATTTCTATAATTGTATTCCTATATCCTGCTATCATTGCATAACAGATTTGTATAGTTTTATAATAAACAAATAAATGCATTAAGTTCTATATAAAAAGGAGCAGAAACCTTAAATATTTTGTGACATGAAATCTGTTGCTATAAGTTAAAACTAGAACCTCTGTCTTCCTTTGGACCAGACCACACGCATGTTTTTTCCTACAAAAGAGTATGGTATACCTAACTAGGCCAGTAGTCATCTTGTTAATTTGTAAACTCTTCAGTAAACAACGATTAGCACTTTTTAAAACTAGTGACCGCATGAAGAGATGACAAATATCCTGCTTGAAGAACTAATACAATTAATGCTTATTTTGAGCTAGATAAGTTATTCTATAATATAGGGCTATGAATTAATAAATTTTATTAAATAAATGGAAGACTTTTTACCATAAATGTCCACTGGGAAAACAAACTAAAAGTTGAAGTGAAACCTCTTCAATGTAATGTAAAACATTATATGACTTATATTCCCTTATATCACTTCAGTTATATCAAGCTCCACTAGTATGTTTTCCCTTTTTTCTTTTCTTTTTCCCTTCCCTCCCCTTATTTTAATAAGTAGTGTAACTTTGGACGATAAATGCATAATGTCCTATTACCTAGATAACAGAACTTAATGTAGGATTTGTATGTGCAGGACATAAATGCAGAAATGTGAAAATATGTTATCAGGATAATGTTAAAAGCCATGAACTATAAAGTATAGTTGTGACATTCTATCATGACCCTGTAAATTATAGACCAAGTTCAAATGTCATTCTGTGTCATCACTTAAGGAGCCAAGTCTGTTTTGTATACTCAGGATTAATTTGTGCTTATGTACAGTATCTCGTGCTGGTTGTACTGCAAATCTTTTTAAAGTAAGTTCCAGCGGGAATTTGTGAGACTCTGATAACATTTTCTTTCAAATTCTTCTTCTCCAGCTCGAGACTTCGCTAATGTATCAAAGCCTTATTTTGTGCTGTTTCAGAGGAAAAAAAAAAAAAACAGAGAGAACAGAAAGTGCGGCAGCTACACCAAGGACCCAAAAGGACCATTCCTCCAAACAACCCTTCCAAACTTAATGACCTTACCACAAAACTCTGCCACACTTTCCCCGCAACAGTCAACCCATATGTAACAACTCAGCATCAGAACGAAAAAACACCCACACTCCATGCCAGCGAATCCGTCCAATCCCCTGCATCAACACACAAAAAGCTCATCTATAACCTCTGTCTCTGACTGAAACCATATCTCTTGCATATCTGCAGCAACAAACAGCATGACCACTCCTTTACAGGAAACACATCAGAGACAGAGACATTAAAACAAAACACATATAACTAGCTCCCACTCAAACGTCAATCAGCCTCTGCTCAGCAGCATCCATCCATAAAGCTTGCAAACCAAACAAACAATCTTTAATATTCACCAACCACACTACAAGCTGCCCCCAGCAATTTCCCTAAAGAGAAACATAGCGAACCCCGATACAACATCCACAGTCAGCTAGACAATAGCCGCTAAACAGTAACACAAAATGAGAATTCGTATACTATGTATCACCCATATATTTACATTAATTTATTATTTTAAATCCACGGCAGCGATAAAATAAGTTTTACTAATTCCAGGTGAGCTATTTTATAATCTGTTATAAGTATATCCAAGTTAAACCGCTGCCATAATTTTCTTATTCAATATGTGTTCAGTACCATTCTTTTTATTACTTGAATGAAGTGATTTAAATATAAAACACAACTAACGGAAGGACAAACATGAAGCACAACCAAGTTTCAAGATAAAAATACGTTTCTATAAAGCATTGCAACCAACACAAAGCACAACTTTAAGATTAATAGTATATAATGAATGCCTATAAAGAAATATAATGAGAAGCTCACCTGGAAGTCCGGTTTCTTTTCCCTGACTTACAGGGTCATAATAACTAGATACTTGAAGGCTCGGTTGAAGACATTTATTCCTATAAAAGACCCTTTTATTGTTAGGATGTTTGGAATATTGATATATTCTAGCCAATGCTAGTTAAATAAAAATTGTTAGTCATTTTTTAAATTTCTTTTTAGAATCAAACGTTTTTCCAGGAGTTATTATCTGCATTTCTCTTAAGGCTAGTATTTGCACATTCCGTGTCTTCGATTTTTTTCTATTATTTTGTTATTTTTAATGAATGTGATAACAGAGTCCAGATCTTCAAATATTTTATAACCACTTTGATGAAAGATTTTCAGTTTTGCAAGGAATAACAGGTGGGTTTTTATTTGATTTTTCTTGAGCTCTTTGATTAAAGGTAGAAAGATTTTCCTTTTTGAAATCACAGCTGGGGAATAATCATTATCAAAACAAATGATTTTATCCTTTATTTTAATAGGAGATTTTGCCCATGCTGTTTTTAATACCAATTCCTTGTCATGAGATGAGAGAAATTTCACAATGACTGATTTAGTGAAAGTACTTTTGTTATTTTTAGCTGATACCAAGGATCTATGAGCTCTTTCGATACCATATGAAAAAAACTTCTGAGAGTCTCAATGTTTCAGGTATCCATGAAGAGAGGAATTTCTTCAGTTCAGCTCCTTCTATGTTGTCTGGTAAGCCAAATATTCTTATGTTGTTTCTTCATGACATATTTTCAAGATCATCCACTTTTGATTGAAGAAGAGAGTTTTGTTTTAATAGAAACTCAATGTTCTGTTCATTTTCTTGAGTTCTGCTATCTATGTCATTCAATGCTGTTTCTATTCCTGCTGTCTGTTTTTTTTCTGCTGCGTAAGGTCTTCATGTATAAGATCCATTTGTTGAGTACATTTCTCTTTAAAGTTGTTCAATTTCATATCCATTTTATCTATTTTTGTTGTCAGTTCTTGCAGGTTAGTTATTAATGATTGAAGTTCTTTTTTAAAGGCTGATTCTTGATGTGAAGATTTGTTCAAGCTCATGTTGTTCTGATGTTGAAGATTCCTTAATAGTTATTTGACAGGAAAAATTAAGATTTTGAAACATTTTTTTATATTATCCTAATTTGCAGTCTAAAAAATTAGTTGAGGACAAAAATCCAGAATTAGGATAGTTATATTCTTAAAATCCTGTCAGAAATAGGTCTGAAAGACAGAGCTGATAAAAAATGATGTTACACAGAGGACATCTTGGCCACTCCGCAACTAGCTTATTTTTTGATGGCAGAAGATTGTACAAATTAATTTCCTGTCACCAAACAAATAAGCTACTCACATACAGAAACAGAAACCAAACTGTAAATGCAAGATAACATAAATACTTAAAACAGAGGGATATGTGCTAGTCTTCTCATAAAAAATGTGTTTTTAAACCCCAGTTTTATCTGTTGTTGCTTGCCCTTTATGTTAATTTAATGACATAATTCCCCCTCTCTCCCTATTTATTGGCTGTTGACAGAAAGCACGCAAGTATTGTTTTGCAAATTTGCTCTCCTTAAAACTATTCACCTGACTAAAAGACCTTGGATAAAATTGCTTAAAATTGAGTGTACTAATACTGCTTGCACTGATTTTAGTGTTGAATTAGTGAGTTTTTACTATACACTTAAAGAAATCCCAATCCTTCAGAGCCAAATGCTCCAGGGATCTAAACCTTGTCATCACAATAAACAAAACATGCTGGAGGGATAGGTTCCTGACCCAGAGACTCCCCGGACTCTGGAATAGATTGCCCATACATGTCAAGCAGAGTGTCTCTTTGGCCCTCTTCAAAAAGGAACCTTGACGATTGGATGGGGAAAGGAAATTCACCCCAGGGATCACGTCAGTCGCCCTGCTAGACAGGGGTCCAGGGAAGTAAATAGTGTGGGAAGAAATAGCCAGGGAATTGTTATGGCTAGGCTTGTATAGGTCCTAGGGCTGATAGCCTAGTACCAACCTATGAACCTAATTGGTTTGCT
The DNA here is from genome assembly GCF_019279795.1 of Protopterus annectens. NCBI lineage: Eukaryota > Metazoa > Chordata > Ceratodontiformes > Protopteridae > Protopterus > Protopterus annectens. Next base: position 1,961,962,280 of record NC_056737.1, read on the forward strand.
GGTTCCTTCTTGTGGCAGATGGTTTCCAGGCTCGTTGTTTTGTACTGAACATTATATATTTCAGTAGGAAGTCAATCCAAACATTATCCTAAAGAAACTGAACTCCAAGCAGTAATAGTCACCCCTGTCCTCTGAGTCATTGCTGTTGGAATCATGGACCAGCACTTCAACACAACTTGTCTAGCCAGCATGATTGAGATGAGCATCTTAAGATAGTGTAAGAATTACCTCATGTTGCCTCATTGTCATCTGTTTCTCAAACAGCACAACATAGTTTCTGAGAGCTGTACGTATATAATGTCCTTGGAGGCAAAAACAGTAAACTCAGGCATCAAAAATCATCATCAGTGCGCACAAACACAACCCCTAACCAAGTCCATCATAATACAAATAATCCATCATATGCTGAGGTTCTAGACTTGCCTAAGCTTCAGAGACTCCAAAACACAACATAGGCACAAAGCACACTCAGCAAAATAAGCCGACCTCCTCACATAGCACAGAGTCCCAAAGTCACAGATACACTTCTCTGAAGTCAAGGCAGATATGAAAGGCCTCTGGATGACAACGTTTGCCGATGGACTGCAAGCTGGGGGCAATCATTGAACCCCCCAATGATGTATATATATCCTTCAGAAGGGTCTAGGTCAGAAAAATGGTGGGTGCCAGAACCATGGCCTAAAACTAAATGCAAAAAAATGCTTTATCATACCCTTTGGGAAGTCAAATACCCCTGCAAATTACAATATCAATAACACACCCCTTAGAGTAGACTCAGAGGTGAGTGATCTAGGTACATAGATAGATAGTAGCCTGAACTTTGATTGCCATGTGTCCACGGTGGTGAGGAAATCCTTTTATATGGCACAAGTTATAAGTAAAGGTATGGCATCCAGATCCATGGAAATTATAGTCCCCGTTTTACTCAGCCTCATTAGACCAATAATTGAGTACAGTGAGCCATTTAGCATGTACTTGACTAGGCACTTACAACAGCTAAAGGGACCTCAGAGGTTCCTCACAAAGAAATTACAGGGTATAAACAAAATGAACTATGCAGATAGACTAAAGACCCTACTCGTTTATTCTGTCTCCTACTGACTATTAAGGGCTGACCTATACCTGGCCTACAAGGCACTCACAAATTCAGCCCTGAAGGAGCTGCTACACATCCACAAGTCAAACAGCATGAGGGTCACTCAATCTAGGGATCTGAACTTAGTTACTCAAACAAAACATGCTGGAGAGACAGATATGAATAGGAAGCCTGTTCCAAAGCAGGAGTACATTAAGCATAGGCCTTCCCTGGTCTTCTTCAAACACAATTTGGATCAATAGATGAGGAATCACAAATTCACACCTGGGGTAGTGCCTATGTCCCTTATGGATAGTTGCAATCTATAAGATACTCAATGCATAATCACAAATATTTGCCATCCTCTTGCCCCTAGGAGCCATAAATAGGTTAAATTGGGTTATATTGGATAGGCTTGTAAGGGCCCTTAAGCCATTAGCCTAGTAATCTCCAATGAACCTATGAACCTATGCTGAGCCCATAAGACATGCATCGACCCAACCAAACATCCATGTTATAGGAGACTCCACTGTAAGACATACAGATGTAGCTTTTATCAGGCTGTACAAGGAAAGAGTGACAAGTAATTTCTTGTCTGGTGCCAGGATCTCTCAGATCCCTCATGTTTTCAAGTCTTGGAACAACAAGTACCAGTATGACTGTGTCATAGCTCATGTCAGTCTCAATTACTTGAGATGTACCTCCCCAGACTACATGAAGAAAGACATGCTGGAGCTCTCAGACTATGTGTCCAAGGCAGGTATGAGTCTACCATTGAACAACATTCTACCTTCTCCAAAGATGATGTTGTAATATGAGCAAAAAGTAATTGACTTCAATAATTGGCTTAGTTTTGGGGGTCACTCAAAGGAGGTCCAATATTTGTCAGCCCGGGAGGATAAGATTGACAGATCATGCTGTTTCTCCAAGAATGACCTGCATCTATCTTCTCTAGGGTTATGATTATTTGCAAAGATATTGTCCACCTCCACAATGCCTTTTTAGGCAATGCCAAACTGATAAACTCACCAACATAATGAAACAAGCAAAGGAAAATATGAAGGTGTTACAGATTAATGCTCGGAGCCTAAACAAGAAACTTGACTCCCTACAAACCCTTCTCACCTTGGAGGACACTGAAATATTTGTTGCGACTGATATAGATTCACAGGTGTTTATTAGCCATGCATTTCAAATCTCTGACAAATTCTGTTACCCTTGATTAGTGTAAGCAGGGCTTGGAAGATGAAACATTTACAAGCAGGGCCTTGGGAGATGAACCACATGGGTGGAGCAATGGTGCAACGGTTAACTTTGTTGCCTCACAGCAAAAAGTTCTCCACTTCGATTCCCGCCTGGTATGCCTTCTGTGTGGAGTCTGGTTGTCCTCTCTGTGTTTATGTGGGGTTCCTCTGGGTACTCTGGTTTCCTCCCACATTCCAGTGACATGCGTCTGTTGTATTCTCCCCAGGCCTCTGCCGAAAACAGGCTCTGTTTTAGTTGGAGTTTCCCGGTCAACAAATGTTAAATAAATAAACAAATAAATTTACAGGTTACCTGTGTCCATTAGAGACATAGATTCCAAACCAGGGAAGAATTTCCTTCTTCCCACCCAATTGTCCATGTTAACCTTGAATTGAGTTAGTGAAGAACTCTGCTTCACATGGCTGGGGAGCTTGTTCCAGAGATGGAATACATACCTGTCTCTCCAGCAGGTCCTAGTTATGTCTCAGCCAAGATTTAAGTCTTTAGAATGGGTAATTTTGGTTCTGTTTGTTTTGTGGATAAGCATGGAGGTCCATCAGGGTGGGTTTCTGACAATGCCCTGTATACCAGGCATATATCCTCAAAAGCCTGTAGGAGACATAATACAGGGATAGGACCTTGAAGTGGTATGCTTAGGACATTTTACTGACACCCTGTATTCTTTTAGTGAGGAACCTCTGTGGACATTCCAGTTTTTGGATATGCCTGTTTAGGTACATAGCAAAGCGAGCATTGTACTCAATGAAAGGTCTGATGAATGCTGAATACAGTGGAACAGTGACTTTGTTGGACTTAGATGCCATACCTTTGTTTATACGATGTGCAACACAGAATGATTTCCTCACTAGACATATGATGGTCAGAGGCTAGGTTACTGTCTATGTGTGTCCCTAAGTCCCTGACTAAACTTTAAGGGGTGTGTTGTTAATATGATAGCTACCAGGGGTGGATGACTTCCCAAAGGATACTATTATGCTTTTCTTGGCATTTAGTTTTAGTCCGAGGTTCTGACACCAGTTGTTTGTCTGTGTCAGCCCTTCCTGGAGAACATTTGTGTCAGTGTGGGATTCAATGACAGCTCCTAATTCGCAATCATCTGCACATTTAGTCAGCCAGAGACCATTGGTATTGGCCTTGACTTCAGAGACATAAATGCCAAAAAGGAGAAGTCCAAGGACTGGTCCCTGAGAGACTCCACTTGTAACTGGCCTCTTTGTAGGGGAGGACTCCCCAATTCTAACTTCCTGGGTCCTGCCTGTGAGCCACTTGGTTATCCACTGGGTGGCATACTGGTTTGTACCTAACCTCTTGAGTTTGTCAACAATACAGGAGTGGGGTATTGTGTCAAATGCCTTGGCCAGGTCACGGTAGGCAGTATGAACCATTTTACCCTCATCCATTGGTTTGGTGACCTTCTCAAAGAAGTCCACCAGGTTGAGTTGGCATGACCTGTTCTTGGCGAAACCAAATTGGGTTGAGTTCAGTGTCTGGAGGTTTACTATCACTATTGATCATTTCCATGCTAATTTTTTCCTTGGCTTTACATATGAGACTAGGAGACTTATGGGTCTGTAGTTTCCAGTGTCTGTAGATGACCCACCTTTGTGCAGAGGGATGACTGTTGTTGTTCTCTATTCATGAGGCATGAAGCCTGTTTGTAGGCTACAGTTAAATAGCAATTCCAGAGGGCCTGATAGGTCCTGCTTCATGCTATTTAGAAAGTATCCTAGGATATTGTCTGGGCCCAGTGTTGTTGGTCTTAGAGAGAGAGCATTAAAGACCTGCTCCCTAGTGATAGCTGGGAGAGTTATATCTGATGGTATTTCCTGAGGGAAGACTGAGGGGGGGAGGGTAAAACTGGAGCTGAATTTATTGGCCAGGAGTTTTGCTATATCTTCTGACTTAATATAGGTGGCTCCATTTACAATGAGCTGTGCACACAATTGCGTATTGTCTTAGAGGTTGCCGACATAGCTAAAGAATGCCTTGTGTTTATCCATGGCCTGGGACACCAAATTTACCTCAGATTTGGCTTTGGTAGACTTTATTTGTCCTCTGAGTTATTAGTTTAATTTGATGAGAGTACTTTTACCCATCTGAGTGCTGCACCTCATTCTTGCCATTATTTTCTTCCTCCTGTTATACATCTGATTGAGTTTGTGATTCCACCAGGATGGCTTGTTTTTTGAGTTAGTTATGTACTTCTTCCTAGTGGGTACAGCCACCTGTATGCAGCTATTAACATGCTTGTACATGGTTTCTGTGAACAGTTCTGCATAGGCAGCAGTGTTCTCAGTGTTTATGGGGGCTTGAAATTTTGCCAGGTTTTCACTTAATAGCAGGAAGTTGGCCTTAGAGTAGTTCCTGAATATTCCAAGTATAGCAGGGGGGGTCCATGTTTTATTTTTATTTCAAAGGAGACCATTTTGTGGTCTGACCTTACCAGGGAAGACATTACAGTAGGGGGTGTGCAAGACTTTCCCATATTAGTGAGGACTAGATTCAGTATGGTTGTACCCCTGCTTGGTGTATTGACAGTCTGGTCCATGGAGTTTGTGTTTACAAAATCCAGGAATCTCTCTGCCTGTGAGTTTGGTGTCATATAGGAGTTCTAGTTAATAGTGGGGTAATTAAAGTCACCCATGAATATGATATTGGGTGGATGGTGAGTGTTTCTAATAAGTTTATATACATAGTATGGGTCTCCTGGGTCATAGAGGGGGACCTATAGCTTGCAAGGAAGTGGTACTGGATTTTGCCTATAGTGATTTGAACATGGTGCAGCTCAAATGCATTATCCTGTTTGATGAGGTATATTTATTTTTGATGTAAATTAAGACATCACCACCTTTAGTCCCTGTCTGTGTAGTAGCTGGTCTAAATGTGTGGAAGGCATTATAACTTTGCACTATCGATGTCCTGTCCACAGCTTTAAACCATGTCTCAGTGACTGCACAGATATCATCATTCTCTAGGGTAAAGAGAACTTCTAGGGAGTGGAGTTTTTTGTTTAGACTCCTAGCATTGAGCAGTAATACTTTTAGATTTACTTGGGTTTAATTTGCTATGTCAGAAGTACTTTCAGTTTGGCATTGCCTAAAAAAGGCACCATGGGAGAAGACAGTGTTTAGCTAATATTCGAAAGCCTAGAGGGGAGAGGTGCAGACCATCCCTGGCAAAGCAGCATAGTATGTTGACCATCTCCTTGTATGATCACAAATATTGTACCCCCTTAGAATGACACCAGAAGCTAAGCCAGTTATCAAAGTCCATCATCTTATTGTGGCATCATCCTTGTAGAAGGTAAAATGCTGCTCAGTGCTAGGCTCATACTAGCCTGAGACTCATATTCCAAGAGCTCTATGATGTCTCTCTTCATATAGTCTAGGGAGGTATGTCTCAGGTCATTTACTCTCACATGGACTATGACTGAGTCATACTGGTACCTGTGATCCAATGACCTCAGTATATGTGTAATGTGGTGGATCCTAGCCCCTGATAAGCAACTGACCATGACTTTCTTCTTACTCAGCCTGGTGAGAGGGACATCACAGTGTCTCACAGTGGAGTTTCCAGTGACCACAAGCTGTTTACTGAATTTCCTGTTTGCACTTAATTTTAAAATCGTTTTTTTTCTCAAAACTTGCATATTTTCTGTCTTTGATCTAGCACTTTTGTGTGGGGTCATTTACTGCACTGTTATAACTTGATATTACTTGTGAACCTCTGCTATCTCTGCAAAAACAAAAAAAAAATCTTGCTTTTTTCCCACTTTTCTGAGATTTAAAAAAGTTCAAGTTACAGGCTTGCTGTTCTTGAACTGTTTTGTAAGTTTCTGTGAGGCCATTTTTGCTTGAGCTAAAGGAAAGTCTCTCTGTTGATCAGTGGCAGTGAAAAACATTGAGCTGCTTCCCTGCCCCCGTGGGAGTGGTTACTGACATGAAACTGTAGTTTTATTGGCCAAAAGGGGTCATTTCCAAAACTCCTTCATCTTCCTCTCTTAAAACCTAGTTGCCTCGTGGTTTTGGCGTCTTTTCAGGCTTGTTGGCTGTTGGTGAAGCACCCACCAAGAGGAGAAAACGCTGAGAGAAGAAAGGAGCCACTTTTGAGATTTTAAGTATTTTTCCTCTGTTTATTTGATAAGTTTTTCCGCATAGCTGCCTAGTTTGAGCATTTTCTGGCTTGTTAAACTTGATTTCTGCATTAGTAGCTGTATTTAGAGCACAACCAAAATCTGTATACTGAATTTCCTGTTTGCACTTAATTTTAAAATCGTTTTTTTCTCAAAATTTGCATATTTTCTGTCTTTGATCTAGCACTTTTGTGTGGGGTCATTTACTGCACTGTTATAACTTGATATTACTTGTGAACCTCTGCTATCTCTGAAAAAACAAAAACAAAAAAAAATCTTGCTTTGTTCCCACTTTTCTGAGATTTAAAAAAGTTCAAGTTACAGGCTTGCTGTTCTTGAACTGTTTTGTAAGTTTCTGTGAGGCCATTTCTGTGAGGCCATTTTTGCTTGGGCTAAAGGAAAGTCTCTCTGTTAATCAGTGGCAGTGAAAAACAAAACATTGAGCTGCTTCCCTGCCCCCTGTGGGAGTGGTTACTGACTTGAAACTGTAGTTTTATTGGCCGTTTTGGGTCAATTCCTGGCTCTTTCCAGCCCCTGCTATCAAGCACACTTTAGAGTGCTTTAGCGTGATTTAGCATGGAGTTGCCACTAGAGCAGCATCGGGCAGCACCGGTTTAACAAGGTTAAACTTTTTCTGGCTCCATAAAGTCTGTTCTTCATTTTTTCCCTTAGAACTGCTCTACTAGTAATCTAAACAGTATATCCCTTAACTAAAAAGTGCAGCACTTGTTCCTACAAGCTTTTACTTGTCTTAAAAGCATCTTCTTTTCAGGTTTAGCACTTCTGTATTATACAAAGTCCCTCACTAGCAAACCCCCCCCAAGAGTGCCCACTTCCTTACTAAATCCTCTCTTATTCAGTTACACCCCTAACTTCTAAATTTCTCTAGCATGTCGAAGGGCCAGATGCTGGCGTCCTCTCCTGTCCAGTTGGTGAATTTGGGAATATTGAGGCAATGTTACAATTGCCTCATGTACACTGACAACCCTCTCCTCCTCCCACATAACACAAATACTTGCGAGAGATGCAGCTATTTAGCCAAACTGGAGGCTGAGCTCTCTCAACTCAGGACTGGCAAGACCAGGCAGGAGGAGAAGGCAACTACACACACACCACAAAACCAGTCTCACATAAAGCTATCACAACAATGAATCAAACACATAAACACACAAAGTCATACTCGGAGGCTCTGAGCAAAAATTTATCTAAACAGCAGAGGCCTCCAAAGCAGACATCCAAGCAACTGCCACCTCATGACACACCACAGGCAACACATAAACCACAAAATCAGTGTGCAAAGCAGTCACAGCCCTTATGGCCAAATACAACACCAAACATACTTGTCATAGGTGACTCCATAGTCAGACACACTGACATCCCACTCACCAGGCTGAACAAGGAGAGGGTCACAGTAAGCTGCCTTTCAGGCGCTAGAATCCGCCACATAACACAAGCACTCGGGTCACTCCACAGCAAGTACAAATATGACACAGTCATTGTCCATGCTGGTGTGAACGACCTGAGACGCACCTCCCTGGACTACATGAAAAGAGACATAGAGGAGCTCTCTGATTATGTAGCCCAGGCAGGTATGACCCTGACCCTGAGCAGTATCCTTCCTTCACCAAGAATGATGCCACAACATAGAGACAAGATGATCAGCTTTAACAATTGGCTTAATTTCTGGTGTCATTCAAAGGGGATCCAGTGTCTGTCTGCCTGGGATGACATGCTTGACAAGCCACGCTGCTTCGCAAGGGACGGCTTGCACCTGTCACCCCTGGGATTCCGGATATTGGCTAAGGCTCTTGCCACCCCCATAGTGCCTTTTTTAGGCAAGCCTCAAATTCTAAACCTACCACCCTAGAAAACAAAAATGGGAAGAAACTAAGGGTAATGCTGCTCAATGCCAGAAGTCTAAATCTCAAAATGCATGCACTCGAGGCCCTTCTCAGTATGGAAAACATCGATGTCTGTGCTGTGACTGAAACCTGGTTCAAGGCTCCTGAGAGCACCCCAGCACTATCAGGTTTTACCTCATATCATGCGTTCCGGCCCCAAAACCTGGACCACACCACAAAAGGAGGGGGTGTATCCATATTCATCAAGGATACCCACACCTCCAGGTTGGTGGCAACACACGAAGCATCGGAAACCATCCAGGTGCAATTAACCATAGGCAAAACTGCTCTACAATTTGTAGCATGCTACAGGCCACCCTCTCAAACTCAGGAACCCCACACAGCCTTCCTGAAGACACTGGAGGGTATAAATGTATCTCCAAACACCATTATATTGGGTGACTTCAACTACCTGAATATAGACTGGGAACATTACTCAAGCCCCAACTTTCTAGCCCAAAGGTTCCTGGAGTTCATAAATTCAAATGCCATGGAACAACTAGTCACCGTTCCCACAAGAGGAGAAAATATACTAGATCTCATCATCACAAACATGGGGACAAAATGCTCCACACCGGAAGTATATCCCTCATTGGTGAGATCAGATCACAAACTTATCTCTCTGGAAATCCACATCCCGCCCCCACCCCAAACAAAAAAGACCACAGTGAAGAACTTCTCTAAAGCAAACTTCACACTACTCAAGACTGGTGTGGTATCCTTCAAGGCCCCCGAGCCAGTGGAAACCACAATCCAAGCTGCGGAAGCCCTTACAAATGCCTTCTACGAACACCTCCAGGACTGCATGGATCAGGCAATCCCTAATAAAACCAAGACTCTTTCCACCAAGGGCAAAATGTCCAGTCTGGTGGACCCCAGCCATAAACAAACTTTACAATAAGAGGAGAAAGCTGTTACATGATAGAGCAAAATCCATAAAAGAGAAGACACCCTTGATCATTATTAGTAAAAAAATATGAGCACTCATAAAATCATCCAAGGCCAACTTTGAAAGAAAAATTGCAATAGATTCAAAAGACAATCATAAGGCCTTCTTCAGCTATGTTAGAAACCTGGGTGGAAACTCCCAGATATGCGCAGAATTAGTCCAAAATGATACAAAAATCACTGAACCCACAGGCATTGCCAACATACTGGCAGACAGGTTCAGTGCAAACTTCACCCCCCCTCCTCCCCCCAAAAGGAAAGATAACTATCCCAGCGGAGTATAGCCTCCCAGACATCTCAAATGCGCAGGTGAAAGCTGCTCTCTCTAAAGCTAAAAACACAGCATCAATGGGACCGGATGGTGTCCCCTGCTGTGTGCTACATGAACTCAACGAGGAACTAAACCCGCATATAAGGCAGCTGTTTAATCTTAGCCTTACCACAGGATACGTACCCAAGGAGTGGCGTACGGCAACTGTGGTCCCACTCCACAAAGGCGGTGCCTCTATGGACCCTGGTAATTACCGCCCCATAAGCTTAACAAGCCTGGTCTGCAAAGCTATGGAGAGGATCATAATGGAACTCATAAACAAAGACATAGGGGACTTGCAGACATTGGACCTGACCCAGTTTGGCTTTGTCAAGGGCAGATCATGCCTTTTGAACTTGGTCGACTTCTTCGAAACAGTCACCAAGGCCATTGATGAGGGAAAGGCAGTCCATACAGCCTACCTTGACCTTGCAAAAGCTTTTGACACAATACCCCACTCGGGTATTATAGAGAAACTTACCAGCTTAAATGTAAACCCATATGTCACAAGATCGGTTGCAAACTGGCTAAAGGACAGAACACACAGGGTTAGAGTTGCTGGCGCCATGTCAGACTCCAAGCCGGTCACAAGTGGTGTCCCACAGGGCTCAGTCCTTGGCCCCCTGTTGTTCGGCATCTACTTCTCAGAAGTACAGGCAAACATAGGAGGACTATGGCTGACAAAGTTTGCAGATGACTGCAAACTGGGCGCCATAGTGGAAAGTACATCGGACACAGATATCCTTCAGAGGGGTCTCACAGAAACTGATAACTGGTGCCAGAGCCATGGCCTGAAGTTAAATGCCAAAAAATGTATAGTCATACCCTTCGGGAAAAACAAGGTAACCCCAAGCTACCATATAGGTGGCAATCCATTAAGCTCAGAAGAGGTTATCAGGGACCTGGGGACTCAGGTTGACAGTGGCCTTTCTTTTGACACTCACATTGCTAAAGTGGTTAGAAAGACCTTCTACATTGCCCACCTGATCATGAAGGGATTCACATCCAGATCAAGTGAGGTCATTGTTCCCCTGTACTCTTCACTTATCAGACCAATGATCGAGTACAATGCCCCATTCGGGATGTATCTCACCCGACACCTGCAGCAATTGGAGAGACCCCAAAAGTTCCTCACCAAAAGGATAAAGGGACTCCAAAATCTGTCATATGCTTCCAGACTGAAGAAACTCCAGCTCTATTCAGTTGCATACCGCCTGCTCAAAGGTGACCTGTGCCTGACATACAAGGTCATGTCCAACCCGGAATTAATGGACATGCTCCACCTCAAAAAATCCAAATCTACCAGATCCACTAGAGCAAGCGACTTAAACCTTAGCACGGATATAAATAGGACATGCTGGAGGGCTAGATTTGTCACCCAGAGACTCCCTATGCTGTGGAATAAAATCCCGGTCCATGTGAGGCAGAGTACCTCGCTGGCTCTGTTCAAGAGAAATCTTGACCGGTGGATGGGAGATCATAGGTTTACCCTGGGAATCATCTCTGTGTCACTGCTGGACAGAGGCACAACAAACTAATGGGCACAGTATTTTTAAACATAAGGGGTGGCGTAAGCCACAAAACTTTGGGCTAGGCTTATAAATGCCTTAGGGCAGATAGCTTAGTATAAACCTATGAACCTATGAACCAGAATGTTGGATTGTGTGGTCGCTTGCCTTTTGGGCTTAGAAGTAGAGGCTCCATGAGTTGTGGTTCTATGTGTTGATGTGGATGTTGTTTTGAATGAGTGCATTTGGAGCTGCTGAGGGTATTTGTTATGTCTGCTTCATCTAGAAAGTCTTTGGAGTTTAGGAAGGTTACATTTAATTTCTTCAGCATATGTGGTTCTATATATCTGCTTTGAACTGTGTGTGATGGGTGCAGCATGTGTACTACTGACATCCTTATTGACATTAGGAGTACTTTTATGTGAGAGCTTTGCCTCCAGTGACATTGTGTAAATACATCTCTCACATACCATATCAGTTTGAGAATTAAGTCGTTGTCAGTAAACATGAGACAATTTCTGAATTGCCTCAGGATGCCCATATCCACCAAACTGGTAATGGAGATAGTGGGAACGTTCATATCCATGGCAACAGACCCTTTTTTTTATTGATTAAGACAGTTGGAGTGAGAATATAAAGCAATGTCAGGAGTATCCGGTTTGCAGCTCTGTGAACAGTGATTGTCATTGCAAATTAGTTGTCCTGTGTGCAACTAGGTATTGGTGAAATTTCAATTGTGCTTTTACAAGAAAAATGTCACTCAAAGTGTTTGTGTTGGTACAGCACTGGCAAACACTTAATGGAAGCTAATACTTAGACCCTAAAAATTTAAAGGCAAATTCCACCTTAGAACTAAAAAAAAAACATATTTTTATTGTATCTTTGTTTTTGAGCTATTTTAATGCCTCAAAATCACTTCTAGTGCTTATTTTACAATTTTAATGTGCTTCTCTCAAAATGGCAGATGATGGGGCCTGCCTTGATAAAGTGATCTTGTTTTCTTGCTTTCATTCCTTCTTCCCAGAATACATTTAAAGTCCTTTTTATATGACTCATGCTAGACATAAGGAAGTGGTGGTGTTTTCTCATGCCATTAAGATAGAATGACAAGACTGTGAAACACTGTTATCTAAACGCACCTTCTGTAACAGAGCTGCTTCTATGTTTACCTGACTGAGCCTCATTTATGTGCCTGTCAGAGCTTGTTCTATGCTATAAATAGCTGTTAGCTACTTGCAGAAAAAGAAAGTATATAAATAGCAGTTTTTATAAGAGGAGTCTTCTGTAGTCTTAAAAGATTTGACAAACCCTCACCCACACTCTCATACTGAGGTGTGAAAACTCTCACTGCAGCAAATGATCCTTACTGTACATTTACAAGTGACAAGTAGTAGAACTCTAAATTTAGCCTGTCTGCTACTTCCCAGTGCCTACAGTGGGAATTTTGTCTCTCTCATGAATGATGCAGAGTAAAAAATGTGCTTTACTAGTTCCTCAATTATTTCTGTCATGGTCACCCTCCTTTTTTCTATTTCATATTTATTTATACTTTGGTAACCAGCATACCTCTCAACTGTGCAAATTTTCACAGAATGTCCAGATTTTTGCCTCATATTTTGGCCTGTTTTTTATAAAATTGTGGTTTTCTGACAAATTAGAGGCAAATCATTAAAGACTGAAGTTAGAAAATAATGACAGGCATTTGAGTTTTAGACTTCATACCCTTCAGAAAATTCATGCTGAAACAGAACCTGTTATTCTATCAACTTTCTAAGTTTGTAAGAGCAATATTTAAAATGTGACCCTATTTTTGGGCCTCTGTCCCACTTTTATTAATGGCTTTGTCCAGATTTATTGCTGTAAGAAGTTGAGAGGTGTGGTAACCAGGGAAATGAACTGGTCCCAGGACCCTTTTCAGCCACAACTTAGGCTACATTGGCAAAGATAATAACAATTATTAAATTCACTTAGCAATACAAAGAAAAAAAATACTGATATAAAGACATTGACAAAGATTGTGCAACACATAGCCAATGTGTGACAGTGACCAAGTAAATCATTGAACAACATTTACTAGAATGTATGCATTAATAATGCTTAACTATACTATGTTGTTTATTATAAATAATTAATTGTATACACACACACACACACACACACACACACACACACACACACACACACACACACACATACACACACACACACATAGTATGTGTGTGTGTTTCTGTATATGTGTATGTGTATAAAGTATATGTGCACACAAGCAAGAGGTCCTCCTGTTCAATTCTCGGTTGGAGCACCTTCTGTGTGGAGTCTGCATGTCCTCCCTGCGGTCGAGTGGCATTTGAAAGACATGCATGAATGGGCATGTCTTCGTTGAAGGTTGGGCGTCAGGCTGGCACCTCAGCACCGTAAAAATCGACTGCCAATCATTAGCAGACCGGAGTTCCACTCTGGCAACCCCTAACCGGGAAAAGCCGAAAGAAAAACAATAACAACAACAACAACCAGGATTGAAAAAAAGGCTGATGAAATACATATATTGTACACAGTACAGGTTTAGTAGCTATTACCACTTGAAGGTCATAGTGTATTCATCACTCATTCCAGGGGCTTAATTATGGCTTGGCACAGATCTCAGTGTGTGTGTGTGTGTGTGTGTGTGTGTGTGTGTGTGTGTGTGTGTGTGTGTGTGTGTGCATTTAAACACAGTTAAGTACTTCTGATTTCCTTTTCTTAGTGTTTTTAATGCAAGGGCGCATAGTAAATATATGTTAAAGTGAATTCAGCTGTATATTATGGTTGCAATCTAACGGTGTAAGGACTGACTCAAAGTCAGTGGGAATCTCTTACAATGGATCTGCATGTACCAGATATGCATCCCCTTCTGGAAGGATGTTACAAAAAAGCAGACCTTTTTATGAACAGTATCAGTGCACCTAGTTGATAGGGTTGCCACCTGACTCTTTTTCTGCAGTTCTGGCCTGTGTGTGTGTGTGTGTGTGTGTGGGGGGGGGGGGGGGGGGCATGAAAATAGTAAATGCATTGATACTTTGTAAGTGCAAGAAAAAATATTTTCTGACTTTTCTCTAAATGTCACAGAAATCTTTGATACTACGTTTAAGTTATCTTAACATATAAACTATAAATAACATTTAAAGCATAGCATTTCAATACTGTGTTGCTGCTTATGTAAATTTGTCAGAAGAGTTGACAATTGCCTTTAAACCCTTGACTGATCGATTTCCTTTGTTTTGCTATGAAAGGGGGTGTTAAGTTCTCCTTGCCTCTGCATTAAAAACAGTAGAAAACAGTTCCACAGGTTTCTGTCTTTTTTGTATATCAGCTGCTGTGTTCCTCTCATTAGCAGGATTAATTGCCCATTTAAGATTGATAGCAGTACCTGACTGGGTAAACTACAGATTTAACCATGTCTATGATATGTCATGCAGGTGGAGACGAATTTCTCTGCAAAGTATGTGAGAAGTTGAGTTTTAAAAAAAAGTAGGTGGGATTTCCCTTCCTTTGACCCCAATGCAAGGAAATAAAAGTTTTAAAATGTACAAGCAAGTTTCTGGTACCGACACAATGCTGGAACCATATTGTAGGGAGAAAAGAAACCTAATGGTTGAATTTAACTGTATGAGAGGGTGGAGTTTTCCTTTAAGGATGAAGTATATAGGGAGATATTCTGAAGTTAGAAACAAATCAAGCAGTACTTACTGAAAACACAGAATTAGCTTGTCAAGAATGATGAAAAAAGGGGAGCTGCAGGAATGTCTACTGCCGGACTACTACTAGTGCTGGTCTCACTACAGCTTCACTCTGCTGGGATACAATGCTCCTTTGCTTCTTCTCTCACCACAAGCTAAACATTATCACCAATCCCAAGATTAGAAGCAGGCCACAGCCTGTTTGCTGATACATATCTTGACCCAGATGATACAAGGGTTTGGAGGCTTGTTGTAGCCTTTTCCTGGTAGATGCCTTGAATAGCAACCAGACCAATCAGGAATGTTAAGCAAAGACACTCACTGTCCAACCAGAAACAGAAACAGTCATGAATCAATGCACTCTGCTCCTTCTCTCACCAGGAACAGAATGTTGTTGTATCTTTCGGCTTTTCCCAGTTAAGGGTCACCACAGCGGAACTCCGGTCCACTAATGATTGGCAGTAGATTTTTACGTACCGAGTTGCCAGCCCTGACGCACAACCTTCAACAAAGGTACTCCCATTCAGGCATGTCTCCACACAGAAGACGCTTTAGCTCACCAGGAACAGAATATAAACAGAAATTCCAAGCTGTCGCCTATAAAGCAGTTATTTGGCTTTCTTATGATCAGCAGTGTCCAGGAAATAATGTCCCTATGCTCCTTCTATCACCAGGAGAAAACAGAAGCACTAATCCCAAGATGACTACTGAGAGGCAGAATGTGGGCTTTCCAAGAACTGGTGGTCTTGCAATGGATATTTAAAGGTAAGATGAAAAAAAATGGGTTAATATTATAAACACTGCAGTTTGCACTAAGCAGGTAGATATGAAAAAGGGGGTAACTTAAGCTTTAGCTGTCTAAATGGAGAGCCACTAATTTTAAAAGAGCAAGATAGATTGAAGGGGGTAGGAACTTTTGTATTCTGGTTTTATGGAATACAGTGAGATAGTCAATAAATTTAAATAGTTGAAGGGGAGTGTTTTCACAAAATGATAATTTTGTGCTTACTTACAACAGCCAGTGAAAGGGGAGAGGGAAGGAGATATGTGATCAAATTATCATAAGGAGCAGACAACTAGGAATACAGTTGTGTTTAAGAATACAACAGCGACAGGGTGGAAGGGTGGGAAAAAATTTCTGTGCGACTAACAAGAGACACAGCTGTTGTCTCTTTCATACTTTTAAATGGTAGACAGCACTCCAGATGTGCATGGCTATAATGCCTTCCACACATTTAGACCAGTTACTGCACATGAGGGGAAAAAACGAGGCGGTGTTTTAATCTTCATCTAGAAGAGACTCACATCACAATTGGCAAAATAGCATGCTGCACTAGATCATCTTCATGTCCAAGTAACCATTATAAAGGTCACTTACAATATTGTATATTAGCTAGCTATAGAACTCACTGTATGACATAAGACAGCCATAATATCTGTCTACAGGAACGAGACTCACTCAGTATTAAACACAATACTATTTTCCTAGGTGATCTAAACTATCCAGCTGTAGACTGGGAAACCTACACCACAACTAATGCACAAGCTCAGAGATTCCTGGACTTTGTCAATACAAACACATTGGCACAATTAGAGTACCCACTAGTAGAATAACATCTTGGATCTTGTCCTTACCAATAAGGGGCACCTTGCACCATCCCTTGTGAATCTTTATCACTTGTTAGGTCTGATTATAATGCTGTCTCCTTTGAAATAAAATTTAAACCAGAGATCCCTTACACTCAAAGTACGTTTAGAAATTTCTCTAAGACAAACTATCTTCTCTTAAGTGATACATTGGCAAGCTTTAAATCTCCACCAAACCCAGTTAACTCCACTGAATACACAAAAACGTACACCACCACACTATACCAACAGGTAAACAGCTGCAGAGATGCAGCTGTATCCTGTAGGAACAAGTGCAGGGCAAACCCCAGAAACAAACCCATATGGTGGAACCATAACATCAACAAGCTTTACAATAAAAGGAAGAGAATTTTTACCATACGTAGGAAGAGTAGTTCCATGAATGCTACAGCCGTCATCACTGAAATAAACAAACAACTTAGCAGATTAATAAAATCCACCAAAGGTAACTTTGAGGCTAAAATAGCTACCTTAGCCAAAGACAATTACAAGACCATTTTTAGTTATGTTTGTAATCTCAAAAGAACAAAACAGCAATGCACTGAGCTGATTGTGAATTAAGTTACCTACAAAGAGGCTGAACATATAGCCAACCTACTAGCTGATAAATTCAGCACTAGCTTTACCACTCTCTTCCCTCAAGATATACCTGAAACTGGCTATCACAAAAGACCAAGTCCTGAAAGTGCTATCATAAGCTAAAAATATGGCAGCAATGGGTCCTGGCAATATCCCTGGATGCAACTTAAATAACATGAAGCATGATACAGCCAGCTGCCAACAACATTGCTCAAATTCAGCCTCCACACAGGTTTTGTACCAAGTGAACAGAAAACAGCTATAGTCATTCCCCTGTATAAGGGAGGACCTTTCTCAATTGCAGGCCTATAAGTCTGACAAACCTCACATTTAAAGCCTTGGAAAGACTTATCATGGAAGTAATCAGCAAGGACATAGGGAACTTCTAAACACTGGACCCATTACAGCTTGGATTCATCAAGGATAAGTCATGCTTAGTCAGCCTAGTGGACTTTTATGAAAAGGTCACCAAAGCAATGGATGATGGTAAAATGATACACACCTCTTACCTCAACCTGGCCAAAGCTTTTGATATAATCACCACTCAGGCATAGCAGTAAAGCTAAATAAATTGGGAATAAACCCCCATGTCACCTGATGGATTGCCACTTGGCTCACAGATATGAAGTAGAAAATCAAAATGGCGGAAATTACCACCACCAAGAAACCAGTCACCAGTGGAGTCCCCGTGGGTTCAGTGCTGGGATCTCTTCTGTTTGACATCTACTTCTCTGAAGTAAAAGTCAATACCAAAGTGCTGTTGCTGACTAAATTTGCAGATAACTGAAAGCTAGGAGCAGTCACTGAATTCCCTAATGACTTAGCCATCCTACAGGAAGGTTTGTGAAATAGCATCAGAAACACTCAGTCTAGGGATCTAAACCTCTTCTGCAACATCATCAGAATGGTTTTGAGGGACAGGTATATCTCGCAGAGGATACAGCTGCTCTGGAACAGACTCCTTATTCACATAAAACAAAGTTCATCCTTATCCATATTCAAGTGCAACTTGGATTTATGGATGGGAAACAGAAAATCTAACCCCGGACTTCCCGCATACTACTAATGGACATAGACATCTTCTAAATGATTTATCCCATACACAGGTCCCCTCAAATTATCTATGGTATAATCACAGTTATTCTCACTTGGGATAATATATAATTATTGACCATGGGATAGGCAAGGCCAATCTAACACTAAATGGATATGTTAATTCAAGCAGCAAAAGAAAAATTGGCTAGGCTTAAAATAATTGGCAAGGACAACTAGCCTAGTAACTTACCTATGAATCTATGTGAGATACAACTAAGAACTTATTATGTTTATGCTGTTTTTTACAGATCATAAAGAGTGCCCCTTACTGCTATTATGCCTTACATTACAGACAGCACTAAGTTGTCAAGTTAGCTATCGCATGTACTGCACTTTGCTCCATTCCGTTTCATTCAAACATTACAGATCCTATATGTGACTAGCTTATGTCTTCAGTGATATGAGGTCATAAAAAAATCAGCTGCCCACCACCAGAGAAATAAAGACACCTGTATAAAGGAACTGAACTTTTAGGCTGAAATTATAATCAGTCAAAACAACTTAATATGCCAATATCACTGATCTAAAACATCCTAACAAGAGGCCAAAATCTGTCTCAGGACTTAAAATATTTGTACAGCAAATTGATTCCATCTGTCTAGAAAATTAGGAATCAACATCTTCAACTCTGCATTTAAGTCTCCAGAAGAAGAAGCTCTGATTTTAAAAATTGCTAACCTTTGGCTTATCTTTAAGAGAAAAGCCTTCTCAAAAGAGTATCTGCTAAATGGAATCAGCTGCTACTGGAAGTCAAAACTGAGATAAAATTGAGTAATTTTGAATAAAACTTGATAACTGATCAAGTGATATCTACAAATATAATTAACAGAGAAAATGAGTAACTGATTTATTAATCTGCATTCAAAGTCCATCATCAAAATAAGCATCTGGTCTCTCAACTGAGTCATTGCACATTCCAGCAGTAATATGATTTTATGCTTTTTGCAATGCATGTGTGCATATGTGATTCATCTTCAGTGTTTCATTCTTTCTTTTTTTTTTTTTATTATTTTCCACAGCTACTGTATTTATTATGTAACTCAGTGTTTTTGTTATTTGGTACTGCTGTATTCATTATATATTGTAATGCTTCTTGGCCCCAGAAGTGGCTGAGAAGGATCCTCAGATCAGTTCATCTTTCCGGTTAACAAAGAAACAAAGAAGTAAATGTAGCCGTGTAAGCAATATATACGCATATAATATATATTTATGCACATATTATTTATGTATATGTTTATATGTGTGTGTGTGTGTGTGTGTGTGTGTGTGTGTGTGTGTGTGTGTGTGTGTGTGTGTGTGTGTATATATGGGAACTGAAAATCATTGAATCCTCCTTTGGTGACATCTGTTTAGGTGACAAAATGCAGTCATCTACATTGATGGTTTACAAGTGTGCAAGATCGCACAATCCTCGGGCTTAGGAAATATGCCCTTTCCCTGACATTGTGCTGTCTCTGAGTTAGTATATAGAATTACTAGAAGGTGCTTTAAAAATTATGCTTTATTCTATTTTTTTTTTAATTTTTGTTTTGCACATATTAATATTTTTGCTTGGTGCATGCTTAGTACTGTCTTGGCATTTACAAAGTCGACTTTTTGTGCTAGTCATTTTGAACATCGATATTTGGGTCAGTCACTCATTATTAGTAGACTCATACATATTAAACCGATTTTTTATATATACACATTCACATTATGTGTATGCATGCACACTTGTATATATACGCATGTCTGTCACTTTATATAGGGGGTTGTCACTATGGACATGGCAATGGTTGTATGTCACAGCTCTGTAGACTGCCTGTTGAACACATGTCAAGTATCTTCTGGAGGGACTGTTTAGTATATTCAATTTCCACTGTGGCATGGTATGCACAGTTCAATAACTCACAGTATATCATCCTTCCCACACAGGTAACTAGTGTCCAATCCTGGTAGGTGAACTGGTGCCAGGAATGTAAAAAATGGCAGTGTAGAATCCTCAAGACATGAAACCATTCCTATAATGGGCTAGGCCAGGCTCGTGGGAGGATGACCCCCTGTTGTAGAAGGAAGTAGAAGTCCACAAAAATCTTAAAAAATTATGGCTCTTTCTTGGCCTGTCAAGATGATAGAGTGGACTATTGATGATAAGAAGGAAATGATGTATTGTTACTATTATGCAAGAAGCCCAGAATTTCCAGACAGAAGATATACAAAAAGATTAAGTGAGAAATTAGAAGAAAGAAAAATACTAGCACAAGAAAATCTGTCAGAAGCTTCAAATAAAAATGTATGGTCATTAATACAGCGGATTTATGAAAAACATCATATAGATCAAGAAACCTTGGGCCATTTGGAAAAAGAAGCGACTGAGGAAGTGCGAAATATAAAAAACAAAATCTAGTGATTTTTGAAAGATATAAAAAAGAAATATGGACATGAGAAAGAAAGAGAGATCTGATATGGTGCAATACTTATGTAAAAGAGAAAGCCAAATTAATCAATACAAAAAAGCAGCCTCAAAGATATTTGAATAGAAATACAGGAAAAGGCATCCAGATATGGAACATTTCACAATACAAAAAATAAGATCACAAAGAGGGAATGTAGAAAAGAAGATTAGTAAAGCAGAAGATGAAAAATAGAAGTTGAAGTTACAGAATACCTGAAAAGTGAAGGATTTGGTGTGGAGGGCCTAACACAGGCTATATCACATAATGATGGAACAAAGAGTATCCCAAGTGAGGAGAAACAGGAGGAGCAGGAGACATCTGAAGAAGAAATATGGATATGAGAAAGAAATAGATCTAATATGGTGCAATATTTATGTAAAGGAGAAAGCAAAATTAATCATACAAAAAGCAACACCAAATATATTTGGTGAGAAATACAGGCAAAGGCATCCAGATATGGAAGATTTTACAATACAAAAAAATAAATCAAAGAGGAAAAATAGAAAAGAGGATTAGTAATGGAGAAGTTAAAGAAATAGAAAATGAGGTTATGGATTACCTGCAAAGGGAAGGATTTAGTGTAGAAAATCTAACTTTGATAACACCACAGCAAGATAAAGCAATGGATCCCCAAATTAAGGAGAAACTATTGGAGCGAGAAACATCTGATCAGTTGCCATTTGAAAATACTTTGAAGCCTTCTATAGGAACCAGCTCAAAAGTTCAGTTGGAGTTGCACAGCAAGGGAAGGAACAGGAAACTGTGGCAACTCACACAGTCAATGTTGCGGAATGATAGGCCTGTGAGTTCTTATATGAAACAGCAAGGGATGACACAGGATAAAACTGAAGAGAATGTGGCACAGGAAGATGCTCTGGCTCTTTCTATAGAATGCTCACAGGAAATGGAGAACAAAGAATGTGCCCTCAGTTTAGAAGAAATGATCTAAGAGAAGAGTTTTTTGATTTAATAGGGACGGACGAACATATTAAGATCATTGAAAGAAATAGACTACAAAAAATCAATAAAACACAAAAAGTTAGAGGTTTGATAAAACAAATGAACACAGTAATTAGGACTGTTCATAAAGATTCATGCGACATAACAGAAGTGAATAGAATATATTACTGTGCAGCTAAATTAATAACAGATAAAGTCTTACCACAAAAACACAGAGCAATAATGGAAAGGAAGGGGAGAAATCAAATGTCATCATGAAATTATCGAATAGAGAAAACTATAAAGCAATTAAGACAAGAGGTGTCACTGTTAGAAAAATATAGAAGATAGAACATATCAACAAAAAAATACTCAGAACGATAGATGTGATAAAAGCAATGCAAAATATCAGTACAGATCATGATCGATCTTGCACTATCACATATAATAAATTAAAAATATCAGCACAGGCAGAAAAATTAGAAGATCTGCATATAAATATAATGAAAAAGTACAAAATAAGCAATTTATTGATGACCCCAAAAAGTTTTATAGAGAATTGGGAAACAAGGCAAAAGGAATTGAAACACCACCAAAAACAGACTAAATTGATATATTTTGGAGAAATATCAATGAAGGTCCCGCAGAGCATAACAAAGATGCTAAAAGGATAGAAAAAGTAAAAGAAAGAATAAGAAGTTCAAATGTACAGGAAATGAAATTAGATGAAGTAACAGCCAGAGAGACTGAAAGAAAGTTAAGAAAAACTCTTAATTGGAAAACCCCCAGGCCCAGATGCAGTACCTAACTTCTGTGTATAAATATTTGGGAATTAATGAAGGTTCAACAACAAAACATGCAAATGCGAATAAAACTTAATAAGGAATATTTAAAAAGACTAAAATTAATACTGAAAACAGTGTTGACATATAGGAACAAAGTCCAAGCTATAAATCAATTTGCTCTTCCTGTCCTAACTTACAGTTTTGGAGTAATTGACTGGCCCCAAAAAGTGTTGGATCGGTTGGACAGGAGAACAAGAAGGATGCTTCATGTTTATCAAATGACTTAAAAAAATCAATGTATACCAATATTATATATTCCCCATTCTGAAGGAGGCATGCTGACCTCACAAGACCCAAATGTATTGAAAGTTTTAAAACATGGGAAGGATAAGTCTAAGATGACCTCCATGCTTAGTTTAGCAGACGAATATCGGTGTCAAGTGGGATTGGAAATCAAACCAGAAGCAGATAAAAATCGGGGAGCAACTGAATGTGCCAAAAAACAAAAGAAACAATATAAGGTGAATGATCAGATGAGAAGGCAAGAAATATGGAAAATGCATAAATATAGTTGCAAGTAGAGAAAACTCTTGGAACAGCCTCATATTGATCAGGATCAAACTCAGGAATGGTTAAGGAGGGGTGAATTTAAACCAAAAGATGAAAGGTTAATATTGGCGGTCCAAGATAGTGGACTACATACATTCTGGTTTACAAAGTCCATTGTGGGAGAAACAGACAAATGCAGGTTCTATAAAACAGGATCGGAAACAGTCGCACATCTTGTTGCTGGTTGTGATATGCTAATGGCAGAATGACTGTATACTGAAAGGCATAATAATGTGGCAAGATTGTTGCATTGGGGATTCTGCAAACACTGTAATATTGAAGTAGCTGAAAAAACACTGGAAACATAAGCCACAAAGCATTATAGAAAATTATGAAATTTATATCACATGGGATTATTCATTACAATCAGTTCAAAAAACAGATGCAAGAAAACCAAATATAGTAGTCCACAAAAAGAAGACAAAAGTAGCATTGATCATTGAAATTGCAACACCCTGTGACTCCAGTGTCTTATGAACAGAGAGACACAAATTCATAAAATACCAGTATTTACAGGCAGAAATGAGAGCAGTCTGGAAGAAGGTACCCAGTCATTTCCAATAGTAGTAGGAGCAAGGGGTCTTATAAAAAAAAAAAAAATTAAATCATACTTGATATGTTACAGATACGTGTAACTCCATATGAACTGCATAAGGCATCATTACTAGGAACATTGTGGTTGCTGCAGAGAGCACTTCTGGCTAACATCAAAAATTGAAACAATACTAATTTCATGAACTTTAATCATACTTTGACATAGGAATGGGGTCCATTCCCACCATGGTATTAGAAACCTAAAAGACTTGGATAAATTAAAATGAGTAACTATATAACCATTTTTGGCAAAACTAATCATTTTATTTACTGCTGAGAATCTGTGATCTTGGAGTTAGAATAATATAGTAACAGGGATATTGGAGTATAGGAGTTATGACAATCTGTATAAAAATGAAAATAATTATTTTTGATTGGTATTTTTCAGGGATGCTGGCTTCAGTAACTTATTGTCATTACTATGTGATTTAGTGAGATGATGTTCAGTAATGTGTGATTTAATGAAATGGTGTTGAGTGAGGTGTCATAAATCTGTCATTTATAAATCACTGTTGCAAATCTGCTTGGCTGGATGCAATGCTCATTCCCTTAATGATGATTAGAGCCTTAAAAGATGGGGTACCTGGCACCTACTGAGATTGTTCCATCAATAACTGCATTGTTGTTCAGTCCAGCATGCAGTAGTAACCTAGATGAGTTAGTTGCCAGTCTCCTTACAGGCATAACACTGCTATTACTGCTGTTACCACTGTTCTTGTGAACAATCTCTACTCACTGCCAAATAGCTACTTCCTCTGCTGTGTCACAGGATTGTCAAACACGAACCACATGCATCAAGGGTGTTCTTGCTTAGAGCACAGTTTGCACACTAGACCATGATGTGGTGGTGGGGATGTAGCTCCACTGTTATGTATAGTGTTCTGCATGTCTGTGTCCCCCACAAGCAGGGCAGGTGTGTGCTATGTGGTCCACATTGGTAACATCACTGTAATCACTGCAGAGTCATGCTTTTCATCATAGGCCTCTGCACCTCTTGTTAGATTTACACATTACACTATATTGTAAAATTCTGACTGTGATATTGTTTATTGATTTGACATAATAATGCATATTTGGTTTGTTTCCTACAGGGTTTCTCATGAGTGGAGCTAGGACTTCTAGATACAGAAGGACAACTTTAGCAATAAGGAGGATTTTGTTATCACCTGGGCCCAGACAGTACATGGGCCATGGAATGCGTAACCCTTGTAAAATGTTTCTTGTAAGTATGTAATATTTTCATCAGGGCTGGATCAGAGAATACCTAGTAGGTCAGGCATAAGTCACATCTCAATAAACAGTATGTGACGGAGTAAAGGGATAGGGCCTTTAGCTGGTGCACATCAGACATGTGTCTTACACATTGTATTTTTTTAGTGAGAAACCTCTGGGGTTATTCCATTTGGTGTAAGCTCCTGGTAAGGTACATGGAGAAGGGAGCATTTTAGTTAATTAGCTTTTTGCTTGTGCTATGTATAGGAGCCTTAACTGTGTTGCTCTGAAATACCCATTCAAATCAGATAATCCCAGTCTGCCTTGTTCTATTGGAAGAATCAGCTTATCCCATTTGACTCGCTGTCTTCCCCTCTCAGATAAAATCATTCGGCTATCTATTAATCGCTATCCACAACTTCTCCTCTGGTTGATAAAAATATGCTTGACCTGTGTATAAGACTAAAGGGACTAAAACATTTTAACTGCTTGTATCTTACTATCCATACCCATGTAACAAAGCTTCCATGTTCTCATTTTTTGCATTATCTTTTGTTCAGTCTCTTCCCACATATCCTTAGCTGCTACACTAGAAATGTTTTTAATCTGTACTCCTAAATATTTCATCATGTCCCCATAAATATGGGTATTCATAGGTTCATAGGTTCATAGATAGGTACTAGGCTATCGGCCCTGGGGCTTATACAAGCCCAGCCAAAAAGGTACCCTGGCTTTTGCCACCCAAGAAAATTATTTTCCTGTGCCACTGTCGAGCAGAGCCACAGAGGTGATCCCCGGGGTGAATTTCCTATTTCCCATCCAGTCATCAAGATTTTTCTTGAAGAGTGCTAACGAGGAGCTTTGTTTGATATAGATAGGTAGTTTATTCCAGAGTATGGGAAGTATGTGGGACAGGAATCTATCCCTCTGGCATGTTCTGTTTATTGTGGTGACAAGGTTTAGGTTCCTAGACCGTGTAGCTCGGAGGGATTGGGATTTCTTTATGTGGAGCATGTCCAACAGCTCTGGGTTTGACATAGCTTTGTATATTAGGCAGCGATCACCTCTGAGTAGGCGATATGCGATGGAGTAAAGCTGGAGTTTTTTGAGACGGTCTGTGTAGGGCATCTGTTTGAGGTCGGTAATACTCTTTGTGAGGTATTTCTGCGGCTTTTCCAGTTGTTGTAGATGTCTTGTGAGGTACATACCAAAAGGGGCATTGTACTCTATAATGGGTCTAATGAGTGATGAGTAGAGGGGAACAATGACCTCTTTTTTTCTGGATGAGAAACCTTTTGTGATGAGGTGTGCCACGTAGAAGGAGTTCCTGACTACTGTGGCAATGTGATTATCAAAGGAGAGACTACTGTCCACCTGTGTCCCAAGGTCTCTTATCACACTTTCAGTGTTAAGTATACTACCACCTATGTTGTAGTTCATGGGTACAGAGTTTTTACCAAAGGGGATGACAATGCACTTTTTGGCATTGAGCTTGAGGCCATGGCTTTGACACCAGGCATCTGTCTCAGTGAGGCCCTTTTGTAGGATGTCCACATCGTTAGGAGTTTAGATTATGGCTCCTAGTTTGCAGTCATCTGCGAACTTCGTTAGCCAAAGACCTTCTGTGTTAGCCTGTACTTCAGAAAAGTAGATACCAAACAGGAGAGGACCCAGGACTGAACCCTGTGGTACTCCACTTGTCACTGGCCTGAAGTTGGATTTGGAGTCTGCTACTTTCACAGTGTGGGTTCTGTCAGTGAGCCAGTTGGCAACCCATCTTGTGACATAGGGATTTATACCTAGTTTAGTGAGTTTATTTATAATTCCAGAGTGGGGGATGGAATTCTAGATAAACTCACTAAACTAGATATAAATTGCTGAACTAATTTGTGTGTGGGTACTTCGTTAGCCAAAGACCTTCTGTGTTAGCCTGTACTTCATAAAAGTAGATACCAAACAGGAGAGGACCCAGGACTGAACCCTGTGGTACTCCACTTGTCACTGGCCTGAAGTTGGATTTGGAGTCTGCTACTTTCACAGTGTGGGTTCTGTCAGTGAGCCAGTTGGCAATCCATCTTGTGACATAGGGATTTATACCTAGTTTAGTGAGTTTATTTATAATTCCAGAGTGGGGGATGGAATTCTAGATAAACTCACTAAACTAGGTATAAATTGCTGAACTAATTTGTGCGTGGGTACATAATTTATCTCTATTGCCTTTGTTTTAGCTTCATTAATTTTGTATCCCAAAAAGATTTGAAACTGTCTCAAAATATTTCAGAATGCTGTAATATCTCTTTCTGGTTTTGTCAGGTATAAAATAATATCTTCTGCAAATAGAGCCAACTTTTATTGACTACCATACTAATTATATCCATGAATTTCTGAGTCTCTTTTTGCCAGTGGTTCTAAATATAATGCAAATAACAAATGAGAAAAAGGATAGCCCTGCTTGGTTCCTCTGCTCAAGTAGAAATGATCAGAGAGGACTCCATCCACTTTAATTCTGACCTCTAATCCCTCATATATCCTCCTAATCAACCTTATATTTTTACCAGGGAATGCAAATGCTTCCATTGCCCTGCTCATAAAGTCCTAGCTTACTCTGTCAAATGCTTTCTCTGCATCAAGACCCACCAACAACAGTGGCATTTTCTTACATTTTGCTTCCCTCTGGATCACCAAGGCTCTGTTAATACTGCTAAATGTTTGGCTCCCCTCCACAAAGCCACACTGATATATATCTATCAATTTTGGCATCATGTTTGCTATTCTTTTATCCATTATAGACAGAAACACTTTATAATCATGGTTTAGTATTAAAATAGGCCTATATGAAGTTGGATCTGATGGATCTTTACCCTCTTTAGGTATTACAACAACCACCGCTTTCTTCCAGGATGTTGGTATTTCTCCTCCTCTTAAATACTGTTAAACAAAACGTTCTAGATCTTTACCAGTTTTTTTCCCCTCCTAGCTTCCAAACTTCCACAGGAATACCATTTATTCCTAGGAACTTTGTAGATTTATTATACATAGCCATGTTTATCTCATCTCCTCCTATCCTAACCTCATAATACATCTATAATATGTCTATAACTTCTAATTAATTTTGTTCTACCTGTAATGTTTTTATATTTGGAGTATTTCTCCCCGAGCCTTCACTGAAAATGGGTTCTTTGTGGCCCAGTAGGACATTCCCGGTAAACAAATGTCAAATAAATAAATAAATAACCTACCTGTTAGTACTTGAGCCTCATCTACCTCTAACCTTGGCAAATTTAATTCTTCCATAAACATTTCTATTTGTACCTTTTCTTGATTTCCATATTTCTCTGCTTTATACAGACTTTTATAGAATTTCCAAAATATTTCTAACATCTCTACAGGATCTCTTGTTACTTTCCTTGTTACAGGCTCCATAAACTTGACGACAGCCCTTTCTACTTTCTGTTGTCTGAGTCATTATGCTAAAAGTTTTTGTGCTCTAGAGTTATTATCAAAAACAAGTTAACAGCAATCTTTCTAAACTCATGCATATTATCATGGTAATCCCTTATTTTCAGTTTAGCATTCCGCAGTTGCTCCTCTTCTTGTTCTGCGAGATTCACCCTATTCTGCAATACTTTAGCATTTGCCAGACCCTCTAGATAATTCATGTTACTTCTTAACAATATCTCCCTTAATTTTATTTCCACCCTATTTTTAAACTCCATTTTAATTTTATCTCACTCCTTAGCTATAGTTTCAGAAGAAATTTCTATCTTCTATAATAGCTCCTGAATAATTTCCACTACCCATTCCTTAAATTCCTTTCTTTTCAATAGATAGGTGGGAAAGTGCCAGTGTCTCATTTTTATTTGGTGACCTAACTGGACTTCAATATTATTGGGTACAGCTGTATTTGGCGGGCTGCTTAATTCCCATTAAATATAGATGCAGTCAATTGTTTCCCCTCTTTTACTTACATTGCTGGTGGCTGCTGCATACCTGGAGATTGTGTTCCCGAATCCTGATCCTAATTCCTGAGCCCAACTAGTGACAAAGAGTTTAGATTTGTGCTGGTGGTCTGTTCAAGTCTTGCCTGGAATAGTACAGCTTTTTATGGCAGTATTTTGTCTGTTTGCACACACTGAGTAAGTCCATTCCAGTTTACCAAAATCTGATTGGGGCATTTCTGCGATTGCATGCATTTTCACGTTGTTTTGCCTGGCAACTGGACCCAGTCAGACTCGAATGAGCAATGTAATGGAGGACTTCAGTAAGCCAAAACTGAGCAGCATTTTTAGGAGGCAAACTACAGGGATTAATCAGTGGGTTTGTTCATGTTTCAGAGAGTAGGTAAGTGTGTGTGT
>NC_056737.1:1961996385-1962118885 GCF_019279795.1 Protopterus annectens
TGGAGTACCTCAGGGTTCAGTCTTGGGAACGCTATTGTTTGGCATCTACTTCTCTGAAGTACAGGCCAACACTAAGGGACTCTGGCTAACAAAGTTCACAGACGACTGCAAACTGAGAACCATTATTGAATCCCCAAATGATGTGGATATTCTACAAAAGGGCCTTACAGAAACAGATTCTTAGTGCCGGGGCCATGAGCTCAAGCTTAATGCCAATAAATATATAGTTATCCCCTTTGGGAAAAATCATGTACCCATGAATTACCATATAAGTGGCAGTACACTAAACACCAAAAGTGTGATGAGAGACTTAGGGACACAGGTGGACAGTGGTCTCACCTTCGATAACCACATTGTCACAACAGTCAGGAAATCCTTCTATGTGGCACACATCATCACTAAGGGGTTTTCATCTAGAAGAAAGGAGGCCATTGTCCCACTGTACTCATCCCTCATTAGAACCATTGTAGAGTACAATGCGCTGTTTGGTATGTGCCTCACAAGACATCTGCAACAGCTGGAAAGGCCGCAGAAATATCTCACTAAAAGAATCACAGGCCTAAAGCAGATGCCTTATGCTGACCATCCAAAAAAAACTCCAGCTATACTCTGTGCATATCATCTACTCAGAGGTGATCTCTGCTTAACATACAAGGCCATGTCAAAGCCTGAGCTGTTGGATATGCTCCACTTAAAGAAATCCCAATCCCTCAGAACCACACGGTCCAGGGATCTAAACCTTGTCATCACAATGAACAAAACATGCTGGAGGGATAAGTTCCTGACCCAGAGACCCCCCATACTCTGGAATAGACTGCCCATACATGTCAAGCAGAGTGCTTTCTTGGCCCTCTTCAAAAGGAACCTTGACAATTGGATGGGAGATAGGAAATTCACCCCGGGGATCATGGCAGTCGCCTTGCTAAACAGGGGGCCAGGGAATTAAATATTGTGGGAAGAAATGTCCAGGGAATTGTCATGGCTAGGCTTGTATAGGCCCTAGGGCTGATAGCCTAGTACCAACCTATGAACCTATAATGCAAAAACAAACTGGAAGCTCTTGCCTATGGATATGGATAGCAAGATGCAAGCAGTAAAATGTTTTAGTCCCTTTAGTTTTACACAGATCAGGCATATTTCTATCATTTAGATGAAAAGTTGTGGACAGTAATTAATAAAGAGTTGGAAGGATTTTATCTGAGAAGAGAAGAGGGCAGGAGTCAAGTGGGATAAGTTGATCCTTCCAATAGAGCAAGGTGGTTTGGGATTTCTTGATCTGAAGTAGTATTTCAGAGCTACACAGTCAAGGCTCCTATACACAGCACAAGCAGAGAGATAATGGAATACAATGCTCCCTTCTTCATGTACCTTACCAGACACTTACACCAAATGGAGTGGTGCCAGAGATTTTTCATTAAAAATACAATGCATAAGACAGGTCTTTTGTGCATCAACTAAAAACCCTATCCTTTTACTCTGTCTCATATCATTTATTGAGAGGTGACTTATGCCTGACCTACAAGGCATTTTCTGATCCAGCCCTGAGGAAAATGGTACACAGTCACAAGAAAAATGTAACAAGGATTACACATTCCATGGACCTGAACCTTATTTGTGACTCTAATAGAACTTGCTGGAGAGACACATTCATATTCCAAAGGCTACCACGTCTATGCAATCTTCTTCTTCTTCTTTCAGCTGCTCCCGTTAGGGGTCGCCACAGCAGATCAACTGTTTCCATTTCTTCCTGTCCTCTGCATCTTGCTCTGTCACACCAACCACCTGCATGTCCTCTCTCACCACATCCATAAACCTTATCTTAGGCCTTCCTCTTTTCCTGTTACCTGGCAGCTTCATCCTTAGCATCTTTTTCCCAATATACTCTGCATCCCTCCTCAGCACGTGTCCAAACCAACGTAATCTTGCCTCTCTGGCTTTGTCTCCAAACCTTCCAACCTCGGCTGACACTCTAATATACTTATTTCTAATCCTGTCCATCCTCGTCACACCCAGTGCAAATCTTAACATCGTCAACTCTGCCACATCAAGCTCTGACTCCTGCTTTTTTGTCACTGCCACTGTCTCCAACCCATGTAACATAGCTGGCCTCACTACCCTCTTGTAGACCTTCCCTTTCACTCTTACTGGTACACGTCTGTCACAAATCACTCCTGACACTCTTCTCCACCCACTCCATCCTGCCTGTACTCTCTTCTTCACCTCTCTTCCACATTCACCATTACTATAAACTGTTGATCCCAAGTACTTAAACTCATTCACCTTCACCACCTCTACTCCCTGCATCCTCACCATTCCTCTATCCTCCCTCTCATTCACACACATATATTCTGTCTTAGTCCTGCTGACCTTCATTCCTCTTCTCTCTAGAGCATATCTCCACCTCTTCAGGGTCTCCTCCACCTGTTCCCTACTCTCACTACAGATCACAATGTCATCTGCAAACATCATAGTTCACGGGGACTCCTGTCTGATCTAGTCTGTCAACTTGTCCATCACCATTGCAAATAAGAAAGGGCTCAGAGCTGATCCTTGATGTAATCCCACCTCCACCTTAAATGCATCTGTCACTCCCACCGCAGACCTCACCACTGTCACACTACCCTCGTACATATCCTGTACCACTCTTACATACTTCTCTGACACTCGCGACTTCCTCATACAATACCACAACTCCTCTCTAGGCACCCTGTCATATGCTTTCTCTAAATCCACAAAGACACAATGCAACTCCTTCTGACCTTCTCTGTACTTCTCCATCAACACTCTCAGAGCAAACATCGCATCTGTAGTGCTGTTTCCTGACATGAAACCATACTGATGATCACTAATCATCACCTCACTTCTTAACCTAGCTTCCACTACTCTTTCCCATAACTTCATGCTGTGATTGATCAGTTTAATACCTCTGTAGTTACTACAGCTCTGCACATCAACCTTATTCTTAAAAATTGGTGCCAAAACACTTTTTCTCCATTCCTCAGGCATCCTCTCACTTTCCAAGATTTCATTAAACAATCTAGTTAAAAACTCCACTGCCATTTCACCTAAACACCTCCATGCTTCCACAGGTATGTCATCGGGACCAACAGCCTTTCCGTTCTTCATCCTCTTCATAGCTATCCTTACTTCCTCCTTGCTAATCCACTGCACTTCATGATTCACTATCCGCACATCATCCAACCTTCTCTCCCTCTCATTCTCTTCATTCATCAAACCCTCAAAGTACTCTTTCCATCTGCTCAACACACTCTCCTTGCTTGTGAGTACGTTTCCCTCATTATCCTTTATCACCCTTACCTGCTGCACATCTTTACTAGCTTGGTCCCTCTGTCTAGCAAATCAGTACAGGTCCTTTTCTCCCTCCTTAGTGTCCAACATTTTATACAACTCTTCATACATCTTATCCTTAACCTTCGCCACCTCTCTCTTTGCCATGCTCCTTATACTCTTGTCTACTTTCTTCATCTCTTTGACAATCCCACTTCTTCAACCTCTTTCTCTGCATACTCTCCTGTACTTCTTCATTCCACCACCAGGTCTCCTTGTCCTCCTTCCTCTTTCCAGATGTCATACCAAGCACCTTTCTAGCCATCTCTCTTACTAGCTCTGCTGTAGTAACCCAGCTGTTTGCTATCTCTTCACTGCCACCCAGTGCCTGTCTTAACTCTTCCCTGAACATCGCCTCACAATTACCCTTTTTCAATTTCCACCATTTAATCCTTGCCCTCACACTCATCCTCCTCTTCTTGATCACCATTGTCATCCTACAAACCACCATCCTATGCTGCCTAACTACACTTTCCCCTGCCACCACTTACAGTCTCCAATCTCGTTCATATTGGCCCTTCTACATAAGATATAATCCACCTGTGTGCATCTTCCTCCACTCTTGTATGTCACCCTAACCACGTCTATGCGATAAACTTCCCATATTCATAAAACAAAGTCCATCTCTCACTCTCTTCAAAAAGAATTTGGATAAATGGATGGGGAACTGTAAATTCAATCCCGGGGTACTACCCATGTCCATTATGGACAGATGCAGTCTGTAAAATGACTCAGGGCTCCAATACCCAAAGACCCACTACCCTGGTACTGCCTCATCCCATATCTGGGGAATTAAGATATAATATTGTCATATCCTGGGTATTATTGGCTAGGCTTGTAAAGACTCTTGTGCCATTAGCCTAGTAATTGCCTATGAACTTATTATTCAAAATGGAAAGGGGTGATGATGATGAAATAGGGGGAAGCTCAAGAAATAAGGAGGTGAGACTGGGATTTTGGATGTAGATCTTTAAGAAGAACAAAAATAACCATACTGAATATTATATTCATAAAGTAGCAGAAAGTATTCTAAGAACTAAGGCAATTTGGGAGTGGAGAAAGGAGATTATGCCAATAAGGATGTCTGCAGTTTGGGGTACAGAGAAAAGGCAAGAGGGAGCTAGAATATACTGGAGAAACTGATGAAGGGACCAAGGTAGGGAGAGCAAATAATTAGTAAAGGGAAAGGTAATACGGGAAAAGGCCGAGGCCAAGAATACAGTTGGACTGCAAGTTAGAGATTGCCTTACCTATCAATGACTGATATCAGAGTACAGGCAAAGAGAAAGGAATAGGGGTCCTAAATGAAACATCAGCACTAGTAGAAATTTTAGTAGAATGTAGAACATAAATGCTGTTAAAAAAGGATAATTAGTAGGGCATAGAAAATATTGCTTGATTACTATAAGAATCAATCAGTGGAGGTTAGTAAAGATTGGTAAGAGAGATTGGATAAGGAATTCACAAAGAAACAATGGAAGAATATATGTATGACTCCCAAATATGCAACAGAGTCTTGAAGATGTAGAATATTTGCCTGGAATTGTTTGCATAATTTTTTATACTCCCAAGCAGATTCCAAAGAACTGTTCCTTAGGTAGAACATATATAGGAGGTGTGATTGGGAAGAAAGAGATAATTGAGAGCATATTTTTTGGGAGTGCAATGAAATGGCAAACTTTAAAGATTCCCTGAAGACCACTCTGTCAGAAGTACTGGGTAAGCAAATTGGTGCAACTAAAGAAATTATTTTTTTGATCTGTGATACAGAATTGGAATTGCTTTGACATAGTAAGGCCTTACTAAGTTTAATTCTTGTAGCTGCTATGATGATGTGAGGTATTGCCAGCTATGTCAAAAGTAGGGCAGTGAATGTGTAACATATGCGAGCATAGCTAGCTGGAGTTTTGTATATCAAAAAGATTTGTACAGATGCTTGTGTTGAAAATGTATTTGTAAAGCTGCTTGTGTTAAAAATATATCAACAGTGAGTCCTGCTGGACAGAAAAGAAATACACTTGTATGTCAGGTGTATTGTAACTGTTGAAATGAATATATTGTAACAGTGAATACTGGAAGAGAAAAGGTTACTCTCAGTTCAGCTAAATTTGAAAAATGGTCTGAAATGAAATCACATGTTTTAGGCCATAAATAGTGCATCTTACAGTTCTGATTGCAACCAGAGACAAAATGTCTGTGAAAACCAGGACTAGGAATCCAACTGTATTGTCCTTAGGAGTGAACTATTTGTTATCCTGGAAGGGTAGAAGTTTTTGAAATTGTTTTACAGTTTTCAGATGCTGTGCCACATCTTAGCAAAGCTCTGTGTGTGTGTGTGCGTGTATTAAAACACATAAGTGCTAAATTCTGGTTCAGTTTCTAGTAAAAAGGGTAGTGTGGGAACCAGAGTCAAATGACTTGATGTTTGTAATGTTATTATATAATACAACACTGAAATGATGTTTTAACACTAGATGAAACAGAAGTCTCAGGCAGTCTGTTTTTGAAAGCTGGCAAAGAGGACCACTCACCTACATCATCTTGCCTTGCTCTAGTAAATGAACTAGGGGACAGTAATTTTTTAGATCAGTCAGGAAAATTTAGTAAGATTAGTTAAGTATTGTTTTTCTCTATCTGTGTGAATATATTCATTTGCATTACTTGTAATATTTCCTGTTATTGAAACATAGATATTTTGTAAAATAGATATTTAGTATTATTATGTTTTTTATTATTTATTATTAAATATATTTAAACTTTTAATTGTGGCTGGTGTTGTAGAGAATATCTTAACCTTTGAGAATACTTATATTTATTTAGTGACACTGTGGCCACTCCTGAAAGCCTTGCTATATTGGTTAAACACTACCATTAATATTAGTAATAATTTTACTCAGTATAATTAGGTACCCTTGTAAGAGCCTTAGAGTATTTGGCTTTGGAGTGTTCTGGTGGCAGTATCTACCTTATAGTCCAGGCAGAGGGGGCATAGCTAGTAAATCTGTGTCAGCCTTTCCCAGGTGTGTGTGTGTGTGTGTGTGTGTGTGTGTGTGTGTGTGTGTGTGTGTGTGTGTGTGTGTGTGAAAATCAAAGCTCAAAGAGTGTGTGTGTGTCAGTTACTTGGAGCAGGGACACAGAGCACTGGTTTTACAGAGAGGGTGGTGGAGGACTTGGCTTGGAACACTTGGCTGACCTGTGTGCTCTTAAGGGAAATTTGGCTGTTGCAGGGAGCTGCATCTGGAAATACTGTGCAGTGAGGATTGAGACTCCTTGATCACTGGCCTAGAGGAGGGACATCACAGCTGCCAAAAAAGCAATTACTAGAAAATGGAACTCAAAGTGTAAACCAACCATACTAGAAGTAGTGAGTACAGTAACAGAGATAAAAGAACTGGAACTGGGATCCTTAGAAAAGGTTAGGAGTGAATTATGTAGAAAAAATGGAAACTGTGGGAATAATACATGCAGAATAATATTTTGGAGGAGGAGTGAGATTTAAGAGAAGGCAGGACTTGAATGAGCTATGTAATGTCTGATTGACAATGACTGTATAGAAGATTATATGTGATGTATAATGTTTGCAACTGAAAATATGTCAATATGGTTTGTTTTCATTTATATAAATGAATGATTGCCTATGTCATAAGTGATAATTAAATAAAGATGTTTCTTATTTAAAAAAAATAAATAAAAAGAATTAGCCAGGGAATTGTTATGGCTAGGCTTGTATAGACCCTAGGGCCAATAGCCTAGTACCAACATATGAACCTATGAACCTATTATTTTGTTTGCCCATGATTGTTTGCTGTGGTAGCAAAAAGCATTGTATCAGAAGTAGGTGAAGTTCCTCATCAGTTTAACATTTGTGTTTGTTAGTAACACAAATGAATGCTTCATTTTGAAAATAAATATGAGTTATGAGAATGGTTCCAGCTGCCACTGTTAACACTATGCAATGTGTAATGAAGCAAACTATGAATCTTCGTTGGAACTCACCGATATATTTAATGATTAACTTCCTGTAATATCACAGACAAAATCATATATGTAGGAAAATGAATGAGCAAATATTAAAACATTTTAATAGAACCTTACATTTATATCAACAGCTATGAGATGTGATGGGTAAGCAATGATGGATATAACAGTAAATGTTTATTGCACTTACATCTCTGTTCATATGTGTCTACATTTTCAATTAGAAAGCATCTTGCAAAACTTTCCATTCCCTCCTTTGTGTAGAAGAATAACCATTGCAGTTCTCTATTTATTTGGCATGAAACCTGTCTGGAGACTAGGGTTAAATAGAGAATCTACAGGAACAAAACTCCACCACAGCAATCAAGGAAGAAATTACATCCAATGCGAAGCGAAATCCTTTTTTTCCAGTAAAAATAACAGACTAAGCGCTTTCACCAGTAAACTGGTATCCTCAGAGTCTGCTGAAACAGTCATCCATCCATACTTAAATAGTAAGCAAACATTCCCAATCATTCAATTGATTAAACAATTAACCATTTAAACCTTTCCTATCCAGTGTTAAAGCAAAACAACCTTTTAAAAGTAAAAACAGCAATCTAAAAACCATTTGAAAATTGTAAGCATAAAATAATTCAATAATCATTCCCAATGAACATATGTCAGAATGTAAATCTAACTACCTAAATAATTCTCATAAAAAAGTACAAAACTTATGTGTTAAATACTTTTTACAAAATTTTGTACAAAATTTATATTAAACTCATAAATATAATCCATTGAAATATTTGTACAATATACATCCTAAGTGTACAATGTAATACATAAATTATACACATCTATCTTATCAAAAAAATATATATTGTTATTATGTGTAAATATATATATATAAACAATGAGCTGTATTGTGTAGTTAAAATCCTATTGATTAAATCAATTACAGCATTGCTCAGAACATACGTCTATAATAACTGAATGTTATTTCTAAATGAAATAACTCAATTTCAATATTATCACCTACATAAACCACAATAAAGGCATTTTACCTAAGAGTAATCCATTCTTCTATACAAAAATTCTACCATGACAACAGGAGACAATGTTCCTTGCCTACTGTTCATCCATCAAATTATGCTAGCTTTCCATTTGAGGTGAGGCTTTAAAGAAATATGGTCATTCAGACCAGGGAATCTGGTGGCATTTAGTCTCATCTGCCACTCAGATTCCAATACCGCAACTCTATTGTTGATGTCTCCAGAGGAAAAGGGCATTACCCTGTCAATAATAAAAAACAAGAATTTCGTAAAATTGATGCACACCCTACTGTGTAGGTATAAAGCATTGTGTGTATCCTTGTTCTTTATACTTCTAGTGTGTTCACTAATTCTTTCCTGTAGCTTTCGTGTGGTCATGCCAATATAATAAGCATCACATGACACACAAGATGCTATATAAACACAACTCCTAGTATTACAATTGCACAATCCCGGGCATGCCAATGTTCGTGCGAACCCCACCACACATACATAACTTCCTTCAGCAATAAATCTACAAGCATTGCAATTCCCACATTTACTCATCCTAGATCTGTTGTAACCCTTTTTCTCTCTTTCCATAATGTTTTTGATATTGTTCCCTCTACTGAAAACAATTTTTGGGAAACCACCCAACACTTGTCTGGTTTGCTCGTTAATACAGTGGTTCCAATTAACCCTTATACTTTCACAGAACTCTTTGGCCATGTCATTAAATTTTAACACAAATGTGAGGCTGTCTCCTTCACTATCAATCAATCCCTTGTTTATTTCATGCATTGTTACCAATGTACCCCCCCCCCATTTAATATAGGGGTGTATGTCGTCCTCCTTTTTCTATATATTTCTTTCTTTGTTTTTAACAAAAGTTTCGAGGGGTATCCCCTTTCAAGGAATAACCCGATCAAGACATACATTTCTTTCTTAAATATGTCATCATTACTAACCAACCTGGAAAGCCTCACCATTTGCCCTTTAATCACACCCTTTCTTTGGTGAAAGGGATGGCAACTGGTGAAATGTAGCATAGAATTGGAAAAGCTATGCTTTCTATAAATGTTACTTACTAGTTTACCTTCATGCTTAAAAATACAAACATCCAAATAATTTGTTGGTGTCACATGCCAAGTGTATGTAAATCTGAAAAATTCGGTCACTTGGTTAATGTGAGCCATAAATTCAATAACTTCTTCTTCTGTACCCTTCCAAAGAATTAGGATGTCGTCCAAAAACCTACTATATAACATTATGTGTTTATTAAATACAGATGATAGAATAAACCTCCTTTCCCATGCCAATAACACCAGGTTGGCAAAAACGGGGGCACAACGGGCCCCCATTGCCACACCTTTAGTCTGTTGGTAAGTTTCCCCTTCAAACATCAAATAATTGCCGGCCAAGATGAATCTCATACAATCCAAAACTATGTTAAGCCTCCCAAGATCAAAACTTTTACTATTCACCAAGCTTTCTTGAAATAGTTCAATACCCTCGTCATGGGGAATACTTGGAAAGAGGTTAACTACGTCAATGGTTAAGAAACTATACGTCTCTATATCCACTTCACTGACTGATCTAATCCTCTCGAGACAATGCCAGGAATCTTTAATGATATGTGGTGTTTCCACTACTACCTTCTTACATAGCTGGTCTACCAAGGCTGCCATAGGTTCTGTCTTGGAGCCCCTAGCTGACACAATGGGTCTAAATGCAAGCTGTTCAAGACCCTTGTGTGTCTTGGGGATTCCAAATAACACAGGTATTTTAGGAAACTTGACACTCAAAAAGTCAAATTCATCCTCATTAATGACACCTTGATACATTGCATCAAGTAAGAATAAATCGATCTTACTGTATGCCCTGTTAATCTCGTGTCTTGATGCTCTGGTGTATGTTTCTACGTCACCTAGCATTTTCATCATAATTCCCTGATAATCCATCTTACCCATGATGACCATTCCTCCCCCCTTGTCAGGGCGCATACACCTATATTCATTAGTCTCTGTGAGGTCATTAATAACCTTCCTCTCCTCAACAGTCAAATTGTCCTTTAAATGGTTTTGTTGTGCACATAGTCTATGAAAATCACGTTCCACCATTTGTTCAAATATGTTGATATCAACATTTGAGGGGGGCATAAAAATACTTTTTCTCTTCATTGTTGTAGCACCAACTACAGAACTTGATTTAGCTGAAGTCACCCCTAGATTTGAGAAATATAGATGTAAATTTAATTTCCTCGTGTAAAACTTCAAATTGACCAACAGCTGTGTTATATCTATTTTGTAACTAGGGACAAAACTAATCCCTTTACTAAAAAATTCAAAGTGTACCTTACCAATCTCCATTTCTGTATAGTTATATATTACAAAGCCTCCGCTTTTTAATACCTCACATTTCAGATGTGGCCCCTCCATTTCTACAATGGCGTCTAACTGGTTATCTGTTGGTTCAACACCATTTCCAGTATCAATGCCAAGTTCATTCACAATGCTTAAGTTTTCATTTTCAAAAATAGACACTTGAGTATTAACTAAATGCTCATTGCTTTCGAATCTATCGACATTGGAAACAACCATAGATCGCTGATTACTGTCATCATCTACAAATGAAATTAAAGGTCCTTGATCACCATTCACACACCATTCATTCTTACTTCTGTCAACCATATCGCTATCATATGAAAAAGAATCCAACACAAAACACAAATTAAAGTCCACAACAAAGTCATTTTGATGGAAATAGTCCATTAATAACGTCGATTCCCTCTCCTCGATGGAAAATGGTTCGCATCGGCCCTCCCTTGGTACCCCTTGCTGAGGAGTCTCTTCGACCTGCGAGGGAGATTTTCGTTTTCTAAAAAAACGCCATCCTCCTCATCAATGGTAGATGCAGCCATTGATTCTAATCCTCCCTCCGTAGTTAACCTGGGCTTGCTAGTTTCAACAATTAAATCCTTAGTACCAGGTGGGTATGCTAACCCCTTGTGGTACTCTTGTGTGTCTCTAATAAGTTTCTTGTGTTTCGTGACTTTGCTATTAGAGACAAAACTAATAATATTGAAATTGAGTTATTTCATTTAGAAATAACATTCAGTTATTATAGACGTATGTTCTGAGCAATGCTGTAATTGATTTAATCAATAGGATTTTAACTACACAATACAGCTCATTGTTTATATATATATATTTACATATAATAACAATATATATTTTTTTGATAAGATAGATGTGTATAATTTATGTATTACATTGTACACTTAGGATGTATATTGTACAAATATTTCAATGGATTATATTTATGAGTTTAATATAAATTTTGTACAAAATTTTGTAAAAAGTATTTAACACATAAGTTTTGTACTTTTTTATGAGAATTATTTAGGTAGTTAGATTTACATTCTGACATATGTTCATTGGGAATGATTATTGAATTATTTTATGCTTACAATTTTCAAATGGTTTTTAGATTGCTGTTTTTACTTTTAAAAGGTTGTTTTGCTTTAACACTGGATAGGAAAGGTTTAAATGGTTAATTGTTTAATCAATTGAATGATTGGGAATGTTTGCTCACTATTTAAGTATGGATGGATGACTGTTTCAGCAGACTCTGAGGATACCAGTTTACTGGTGAAAGCGCTTAGTCTGTTATTTTTACTGGAATAAAAGGATTTCGCTTCGCATTGGATGTAATTTCTTCCTTGATTGCTGTGGTGGAGTTTTGTTCCTGTTAATTCGTTTTGGATCCTGATTTTGGTGTCCTGGTGTTTGTTTTACTTTCTCGTTCCATTCAGCATTTTTGGAGGGGGTTGCAGAAGATATGGAGGATATCCTCAAAGAACTGACCAATGTACTTGGCAAATTGGTCAAGGTATATGGGGAAGTGAAATCGCAGGCTAACGTGAGTGTGGTTAGTCCAACGGATTCCGAAGTGCGGTTGTTTACACTGCACTCCAATGACAGTATTACACCGGGGCAAAGAGTTGCTCAATCGGGTACTTGTACCGGCGATTCTAGCAATAGTCAAAGAGGAGGGAATTCGGAGGAACCGGGGTGTTCTACACAGCTGAATGGTGTTAACCGGATTCGTGGGCTTGGTTCCTGGTTCGAGGCACCCAGCTTTGAAAGCAATTTGGAAGCGCTGGAAGCTCCGGAAGTAGGAGGAATCAACGGTCGAGCACAGCAGCATTACCCGCTTTCACTTAGAGAGCAGATTTACAAATACGAAAAACTTTGTCGTAAGTACAGAGCAATGCAGCTTGACAATTTATTTCTTAATAAATCTAAAGAGTTGAAGCAAGTACCAAGAGGGCTTCGGTTATGGAAGCTGCCTATGGGGATTGACATCGGTTCGGAAGGTTTTAAAGAACTAGTAGCCCTATTCGACAATACAGGTATGCATATGCTTGACATTATCATTCGCAATAACAACAGTAAATTGTCAGCATTACGGGAAGAAATCAGTTTTTTGCACACAAGCATAACTACGGACTTGTTATTTTTTGATTACAAGAATAACTTTGACAAAGTAATCAAAAAAGTTGACAGTTTTGTCTCTAATAGCAAAGTCACGAAACACAAGAAACTTATTAGAGACACACAAGAGTACCACAAGGGGTTAGCATACCCACCTGGTACTAAGGGTTTAATTGTTGAAACTAGCAAGCCCAGGTTAACTACGGAGGGAGGATTAGAATCAATGGCTGCATCTACCATTGATGAGGAGGATGGCGTTTTTTTAGAAAACGAAAATCTCCCTCGCAGGTCGAAGAGACTCCTCAGCAAGGGGTACCAAGGGAGGGCCAATGCGAACCATTTTCCATCGAGGAGAGGGAATCGACGTTATTAATGGACTATTTCCATCAAAATGACTTTGTTGTGGACTTTAATTTGTGTTTTGTGTTGGATTCTTTTTCATATGATAGTGATATGGTTGACAGAAGTAAGAATGAATGGTGTGTGAATGGTGATCAAGGACCTTTAATTTCATTTGTAGATGATGACAGTAATCAGCGATCTATGGTTGTTTCCAATGTCGATAGATTCGAAAGCAATGAGCATTTAGTTAATACTCAAGTGTCTATTTTTGAAAATGAAAACTTAAGCATTGTGAATGAACTTGGCATTGATACTGGAAATGGTGTTGAACCAACAGATAACCAGTTAGACGCCATTGTAGAAATGGAGGGGCCACATCTGAAATGTGAGGTATTAAAAAGCGGAGGCTTTGTAATATATAACTATACAGAAATGGAGATTGGTAAGGTACACTTTGAATTTTTTAGTAAAGGGATTAGTTTTGTCCCTAGTTACAAAATAGATATAACACAGCTGTTGGTCAATTTGAAGTTTTACACGAGGAAATTACATTTACATCTATATTTCTCAAATCTAGGGGTGACTTCAGCTAAATCAAGTTCTGTAGTTGGTGCTACAACAATGAAGAGAAAAAGTATTTTTATGCCCCCCTCAAATGTTGATATCAACATATTTGAACAAATGGTGGAACGTGATTTTCGTAGACTATGTGCACAACAAAACCATTTAAAGGACAATTTGACTGTTGAGGAGAGGAAGGTTATTAATGACCTCACAGAGACTAATGAATATAGGTGTATGCGCCCTGACAAGGGGGGAGGAATGGTCATCATGGGTAAGATGGATTATCAGGGAATTATGATGAAAATGCTAGGTGACGTAGAAACATACACCAGAGCATCAAGACACGAGATTAACAGGGCATACAGTAAGATCGATTTATTCTTACTTGATGCAATGTATCAAGGTGTCATTAATGAGGATGAATTTGACTTTTTGAGTGTCAAGTTTCCTAAAATACCTGTGTTATTTGAATCCCCAAGACACACAAGGGTCTTGAACAGCTTGCATTTAGACCCATTGTGTCAGCTAGGGGCTCCAAGACAGAACCTATGGCAGCCTTGGTAGACCAGCTATGTAAGAAGGTAGTAGTGGAAACACCACATATCATTAAAGATTCCTGGCATTGTCTCGAGAGGATTAGATCAGTCAGTGAAGTGGATATAGAGACGTATAGTTTCTTAACCATTGACGTAGTTAACCTCTTTCCAAGTATTCCCCATGACGAGGGTATTGAACTATTTCAAGAAAGCTTGGTGAATAGTAAAAGTTTTGATCTTGGGAGGCTTAACATAGTTTTGGATTGTATGAGATTCATCTTGGCCGGCAACTATTTGATGTTTGAAGGGGAAACTTACCAACAGACTAAAGGTGTGGCAATGGGGGCCCGTTGTGCCCCCGTTTTTGCCAACCTGGTGTTATTGGCATGGGAAAGGAGGTTTATTCTATCATCTGTATTTAATAAACACATAATGTTATATAGTAGGTTTTTGGACGACATCCTAATTCTTTGGAAGGGTACAGAAGAAGAAGTTATTGAATTTATGGCTCACATTAACCAAGTGACCGAATTTTTCAGATTTACATACACTTGGCATGTGACATCAACAAATTATTTGGATGTTTGTATTTTTAAGCATGAAGGTAAACTAGTAAGTAACATTTATAGAAAGCCTAGCTTTTCCAATTCTATGCTACATTTCACCAGTTGCCATCCCTTTCACCAAAGAAAGGGTGTGATTAAAGGGCAAATGGTGAGGCTTTCCAGGTTGGTTAGTAATGATGACATATTTAAGAAAGAAATGTATGTCTTGATCGGGTTATTCCTTGAAAGGGGATACCCCTTGAAACTTTTGTTAAAAACAAAGAAAGAAATATATAGAAAAAGGAGGACGACATACACCCCTATATTAAATGGGGGGGGGGTACATTGGTAACAATGCATGAAATAAACAAGGGATTGATTGATAGTGAAGGAGACAGCCTCACATTTGTGTTAAAATTTAATGACATGGCCAAAGAGTTCTGTGAAAGTATAAGGGTTAATTGGAACCACTGTATTAACGAGCAAACCAGACAAGTGTTGGGTGGTTTCCCAAAAATTGTTTTCAGTAGAGGGAACAATATCAAAAACATTATGGAAAGAGAGAAAAAGGGTTACAACAGATCTAGGATGAGTAAATGTGGGAATTGCAATGCTTGTAGATTTATTGCTGAAGGAAGTTATGTATGTGTGGTGGGGTTCGCACGAACATTGGCATGCCCGGGATTGTGCAATTGTAATACTAGGAGTTGTGTTTATATAGCATCTTGTGTGTCATGTGATGCTTATTATATTGGCATGACCACACGAAAGCTACGGGAAAGAATTAGTGAACACACTAGAAGTATAAAGAACAAGGATACACACAATGCTTTATACCTACACAGTAGGGTGTGCATCAATTTTACGAAATTCTTGTTTTTTATTATTGACAGGGTAATGCCCTTTTCCTCTGGAGACATCAACAATAGAGTTGCGGTATTGGAATCTGAGTGGCAGATGAGACTAAATGCCACCAGATTCCCTGGTCTGAATGACCATATTTCTTTAAAGCCTCACCTCAAATGGAAAGCTAGCATAATTTGATGGATGAACAGTAGGCAAGGAACAT
Organism: Protopterus annectens; assembly: GCF_019279795.1. NCBI lineage: Eukaryota > Metazoa > Chordata > Ceratodontiformes > Protopteridae > Protopterus > Protopterus annectens. The sequence continues at coordinate 1,962,012,277 of NC_056737.1, forward strand.
TGTCTCCTGTTGTCATGGTAGAATTTTTGTATAGAAGAATGGATTACTCTTAGGTAAAATGCCTTTATTGTGGTTTATGTAGGTGATAATATTGAAATTGAGTTATTTCATTTAGAAATAACATTCAGTTATTATAGACGTATGTTCTGAACAATGCTGTAATTGATTTAATCAATAGGATTTTAACTACACAATACAGCTCATTGTTTATATATATATATTTACACATAATAACAATATATATTTTTTTGATAAGATAGATGTGTATAATTTATGTATTACATTGTACACTTAGGATGTATATTGTACAAATATTTCAATGGATTATATTTATGAGTTTAATATAAATTTTGTACAAAATTTTGTAAAAAGTATTTAACACATAAGTTTTGTACTTTTTTATGAGAATTATTTAGGTAGTTAGATTTACATTCTGACATATGTTCATTGGGAATGATTATTGAATTATTTTATGCTTACAATTTTCAAATGGTTTTTAGATTGCTGTTTTTACTTTTAAAAGGTTGTTTTGCTTTAACACTGGATAGGAAAGGTTTAAATGGTTAATTGTTTAATCAATTGAATGATTGGGAATGTTTGCTTACTATTTAAGTATGGATGGATGACTGTTTCAGCAGACTCTGAGGATACCAGTTTACTGGTGAAAGCGCTTAGTCTGTTATTTTTACTGGAATAAAAGGATTTCGCTTTGCATTGGATGTAATTTCTTCCTTGATTGCTGTGGTGGAGTTTTGTTCCTGTTAATTCGTTTTGGATCCTGATTTTGGTGTCCTGGTGTGTGTTTTAAATAGAGAATCTAGTGGGAGTGACAGGTCATGTTTCATGCTATTCATAAGACATTCTGGGACAATATCAGGGCCCATCACAGCAGTGTTCTTGGCCTTAGTGAGAGCAATGAGGACCTGCTCCCTAGTGATAGTTGGTAGAGAAATGGTGTGGGGTATTTCCTGGGAGGGGGGTGATTGGGGCTAAAATTGGAGCTAAATTTATTGGTCAGCAGATTTGCTGTATTCTCTGGCTCTGTAGATGTAGCTTTATTCACCATTAGTTCTGCACATTGTGGAGTGGTGCCTTTAAGGTTGTGGACATAACTGAAGAAATTCATTTGGTTGTCCTTAACTTGGGAGGCTATTTTTTAATCTCAAATCTGGTGTTGCAAGACTTGGTTTTATCTAAAGTTATTCTCTTTCAAGCCTGTCTAGTTTGTGACTGTGATTATGGATGTATGAGAAATGAACATTCAAGTGTTAAAATTGGCCCTTCTACTACATACAATATAATTATTCTGACTGGCTATTAGAAAATCCTCAAAGGCATATCCCAGTCTTGTCAGTGCTTTACAGTGATTTAACAGTTTTGAAGTTCCATATACATGACACTGAAGAAACTGGTGATATGTAAGTATTTTATTAAATAGAAAAAGGTTTATTCTAATGAAGAACGACCATCTTATTATTTTTAAAAATAAAAAGGTAAATATTTTCTACCACAGAGGTGCAGAGAAACTGTACTCCAAACCAGATATTTTCAGATATCTTTAAGAAGAAAGTAAGATACGAAAGTGAGAAAGTAGGAGCAGCCAGGATATTAAACAGCATGGAGTAAAAAGAAAGGAGAGTGCACCAATAAAGTAAATGCTGATAGATTTTTCCAAGTCTGCCATTGTTTGAATATTCTGTAATACATGCCACATAGAATCACAGTGAAAGAGGTAGGCAGTCAGTTTCAAAAAATTATAGCACTGCAGCTGAGTAGAGCTGAGAAACTGAAAGCATTATTGCATACAAGGCAGGAGGAAAAGTGCATTAAATATATGAGCCCACAGCAGTGACAGAAGACAAATTTAAATATAGGAGAAAATCAGACAACTGCTTCCGGTCTAAAAAGTGTGCACAGTTTGAAACACAGAAACTCAGACGAGCAGTGCAAAAGAGAGCATGACACTAGACTAAACTTAGAGCACTAGGTATCATCTGTAGATTTATATTGTCATGTACAAAAGTACATCAGTTAGCCGATCTTGAAAAGACATGAAAGACCCAGTCTAATTTCAAGAGCACATACTGCTTGATACATCTCACAAATATGTTAGTCACCACTTCAAATGAAAATCATTTGCATATGTCTTTTAAAAATGCCAAGTCAACAATCCAGTCAGTGTTCGTTGTTTTATGACAGATCTGGCCCTTCGCTTCTTTTAAGGAAGCGACTTGATTTCATATTGGAGACCAGAAAAGCAACTCATAATTGCTGAGCTGTTGCCCTTCTGTATGGTAGACGATGACAGCATATATAGCACTGATTTTGTCTAGGAATGGCTGGAGATCTGGTATTTCTAAGAACATATATAAAAACTTTCACTTGAAGCTGCAGGCAGGTGACGAACCGATTTGCTACTTAAGATATCTGTCTTGAATTAAGTTAATTTAGAAAAGAGGAAGCCAACTGCTTCTCTAAACTTGATATAGTTATCAAAGACTGCCTCTTGGTGGATTATGTATAGATACTACTTCAGCTGCACTGTAAAATAAGTTACCCAGTGTATTTCTTTAAGCAACCTATGAAAGGCATTTGTGTCACCAGAAATTGGTAATGTACTGTCTGTTGTCAGTGCAGCCAGTTTTTTCTGCAGCAGGTTTAATCCCTTGGCGGTTGTCTTGGAAACACTACAATGTCAGACACAGTTGCCTTGCAATGCAAATATATATGAACTTTAAATATTTAGGTGAAATCACATATGCATATTAAAAGTTTTGCTTTTACACTAGCATATAATATACATTCATTTCAGGCAGCTGAGAAACATTTAGTATAATTCTTTTTTTAATCTGCTCATAAGAATTACTGGCCACTTCTGCAGTGTCATCATGTACCTGTTGTGAAAAGGTCAATGTTTTTGAAAGTATCTTTATGGACAAATCATGCCAGATACCTGCATGAGTCATTTTCTGACAGGCTCATCAGTGAAGATGTGCTCTGATTTTGGAATGAAATTTGTTACTTTGAAAGTTGCTATACCAGATACCCCAATGTCATTGGTTTTGCTTTGAAAATGTACTTTGCTGACCCAGTAGCTGTGTTTTAAAGAGCTGCTGCTGCTTCGAACTTTGAGTGCATTCCTCATAGTAGTAACATGTATGATATTCCCGGCTACAAATGTATTCTAAGCACACAATGCATGTGAACACATGAACGCACTGTACCCCATTGTTGTAATGCAAGTGCTCACTGTGGCATAGTAGTGACATGTATGATATTCCCGGCTACAAATGTATTCTAAGCACACAATGCATGTGAACACATGAACGCACTGTACCCCATTGTTGTAATGCAAGTGCTCACTGTAGCATAGTTGGCATATTGGCAGCACCAAACACAACCACACATTAGTCTGTTAAATGCATGTGCTATTAATATCCTCATATGTGTGTGGTATTAATCTCTTTCATGTTGTATGACATGCTCTTGTATCATTGCTGTCTTAACTGCATGCAGTATAGATGTTGACATATCCTCTTACCATTATTTTATCAGGCACAAGAGGATGTGCATTTTTCATTTATGCCCATCTAAAGCACATCATGAGCACATCTATGCACATTCTAGCTATGTCTTAAACTCCACAACCAATAAGAAAATCCTCTTTAAAACCCACTCAATCACAGTCACATTCAGTCACAGTTAAGCTAAAGGAAAAAAAATGAAACCATACACACTACATGCACTTAAACATTACCCTCCAAACAACAACCCTTTCCATAAATCATACAACCATGTGCAAAAACCTGACCTTAGAGTTAAAGAAAACCGTTAACTAAAACTAATAAAAAATAAATAAAACAAAACAGATGCTTATCCTGACAGTCATCTGCTAGCAAATCAGTCCTGATTCAACATGATTAAATAAATAAAACTGAATTACTTAAAAACATAACTGGACTATACAGATTTAATAAACCTTTGCATTCCCATCACAACACTAGTAAAATTATGCCAGAATTTGTCTGTCACCTTGATGGAAATATTTAAAAAGTAAAAAAAAAAAAAAAAAAAAAAAAAAAAAAAACTGTAGTAGAAAACTGCCAGATACAGAATCTGCCTATCTGGAAGATATCTTAAGAAATCAATATAATCAGAGCTGACCTTATGTTAACTGGCACCCAAGGTGAAAGGAGTCCATAGTGCCCCCCTCCAAACTTACCCAGTACCTCCATCCTGGTTTACCCACACTATCCAGATTACTTTTTTCTTCCTTTTTCTCAGTTTGTCTTTTACCGCATTTACTCATATGTTCAGCACAAGTCACAGTGGTGCAGCAGTAGCGTTGTCGCCTCATAGCAAGAGGTTCTTCCATTTGATTCTCAGCTGTAGCGCCTTCTGTGTGGAGTCTGCATGTCCCCCACATGGTCGAGTGGCATTCGAAAGACATGCGTAAATGGGCATGTCTTTGTTGAAGGTTGGACATCGGGCTGGCACCTCGGCACCATAAAAAATCTACTGCCAATAATTAGCGGACCACAGTTCCGCTGTGGCGACCCCTAACCGATGCCGAAAGAACAACAACAACTCATATGTTCAGCACATGTTAAGTAGGTAAGACTACTCTCTGATAACTGTGTAGAAAACAACTGTATTAAGCTGGGGCCCACAAGGCCCCAGAAGACATACGGTTTCTAGATAAGTTTTTCAAGGTGCATTTTACAGTGTTTTTTTTTTTTCTTTTAAAAAAGTTTTTCATCTAATGATGGCCCAAAGAAAAAAAATCATCTTTGCTTTTCCTTGAATCCTTTCCACACTCCCTAGCTGACGAAGGCTATGCTATAATAAATGGGGTAGAAATAACTGCACTAATCTGGTAGGGGGGGTAGGGATTCTAGATGCTATGAGGTATATGTTATCATGTTACAGTTTTTTAATCAACTTTTTCACCCAATGGTGGTCTGAACAAAAATCAAGAATGAGGGAAAAAAATCAGTCTTGCTCTTCAGCTTTGGTTTTCCCTGAATCTTTCCAACACAACCGAGCTGACCAAGACTACACTGTAATAAATAAATTAAGCTGGGGGTCTAGGGCCTGCTGGGCACCAGAAGCCATGGGGTTATAGATACCCTGCGGTGCAGTTTAGAAACTTTTTTCTAACCTGTTGATTTGATGATGTCCTGAAAAAAAATCACACCTAAGGGAAAATTAGTTTCATCCAAGGCTTAATGCTCAAGGTTAACAACATAGTAATGTGCAATAAACACAGAAGACAAATACTTGTGATGATTTGCAAATAATATCTATAAATAGTTCCTGCCTCCCTACACCACCTTAAAAAGCCTGTCACTTTCTGTATGTCCCCATCTGGTGTTAAATTGGGATGAAAATTAAGAGACCAATGGATACAAATATTAAATTTCAAGTCATTGCTGTCCTATGTGTATAAAGTATGCCACCTTACCCCCTGCCCATTCTGATATCATACTTAGACAAAACTGTAAAAACAAATAGAACATGTTTGCTGTTAGACATACAGAAACAAAATGCTTCTTTACCCTCCCCTAAAAGCCACTTGTATATGCACCTGATATTTGATTGTGAGGAAAGAATATTTACAGTGATGTTTTCAGCTTACATTTAGACAGTACACTGCTCCTGTACAAGCTGAGTGACTCACAGTGTACCCCTCTGCTCCTGTACAAGCTGAGTGACTCTTGGTGTACCCCTCTGAAGTGTGTGAAGAAAGTTAAAGAAGTAATATCTACACTGTCTCCAGCCCAACACAAGATAGTGAGCTGTAAGGTTTGGGAGGAAAGTTAAATAAACAATGACATCAACCCCAGCTTTCCACATTAGTTACAGCAACCTTCTGTATACACCTCTGAGCAGGGCTGATTTTAGACTAGATGGGGTTCAAGGCAGAGGAGTCACTTGCTCAGTTTGCAGTCGTTTGTCAAAAAAAGTGATAAAAATGCATCACAGATTTGCAAGACCATCAGTGACTACTAAACTCGTGCCAAAATACGTTTATACAGCTTTGGTGTGTGTGTGTATGTGTGTGCGCGGGGGGGGGGGGCACCAGCCCCCCAGAAACTCTGAAGGGCTGGGTATTCTGTGATGTATTTTACCTATGTCCCATTTTTTTTAAGAAATGACTGTAAACTGAACAAGTTACAAGAAGGTCAGTAACTTTCATCCAGACAAGACCCACCAAGAAGTTATAGCCATATCTATGTAAAATTCAGATGTATGATTATGATAAAAAGAGGATGGTCATGTAATGCATTTCACTTTTGTTCCAAACAAACATTTGCTATACTTTAAAATATTTCACATTGCTTCATTCAAATCATACTCAGTCTGCAAAGCCAGAATAATAAGCAATCAACAGCATGCAGCTAGTCATTTTCTTCCGCACATAACAAATTATACTTGCTCTGTCTCACATATCAGCTAAGCAGCTCATCTTATTTTTCTGAAATGCACACTAGTCCTGCAAACCCAGATAGTAATGACTGCTTAAAACTGAGCAAAGTAAAAGAGAGTCAGTCACATTCATCCAGCCAACCCCAGTCCTGTAGCTCTCAACCCGTCACCTTCAGAACCAGGGGCACATTTTAAAATATTAGTACAATTAACATAAGGACTTCACAGAATAAGACAACATGAAATAACAAACCCAGCCCTATAGCTCTCAACCTCTTACCTCCAAAAACAGGAACAAATTCAAATATAAAAATCAGGGACACATTTTAAAATATTAGTAGTATTAACTTTAGGAGTTGATAGAATAAGAGAATATGAAATAACACAACTTTCTGAAGCAATAGAAGTTGATAACTTGGATTTTTAGTCATTATTTTTAGGTATAATCCACTACCTTTCCCCCTAAAAGTACTTGTGAGCCAGAAGCACAGACAGTTGCAGTTATAGTCATGAGTTCTGATGGCCATATAAATTTTTATCTGTGCTAAAAAACTTATAAAGAAATGGTAGGTACCCCATGACAATCGAAGCAAACCTCTTAAAGTCAGTTAAAAAATGTACTTCTTTATTCCAACAAAAAAGTAAGCAATTTCGCGTCTCCAAGGACACTTCATCAGACTTTAAAAAAAAAATTCAAAATCCCTTTAAATACCATTTTCTTTTTAGCATAAGCCAATAAGGAGGCTAATAAAAATCACATGATAAGCACTCTTGTAAAATTTCCTACTAAACTAATGCTTTGCATAACCAACCTAGAAAATATATATAAAAAACATATGTATATAAAAAGTATATATATAGAACAACATATGAAAAAACATTTGAAAAGACATATAAAAAACACCTTTATAATCCAACAATGGCATGTATATATGTATATATATAAATAAATGTGTTTGTTCCTATATATACCCTATGTAGTTCCTAGAATTTGTAATTAGTGACATAAGAACATCAATAACTAGGCTAGATGTTAAACATCATATGCTTCATATACACTTATGCTGATATACCACTGGAGAAAATGTATTCCTATACTTCTAAAAAATGTTGTTGTACTTATAAAAAATGAAGGTAATGCTTTAGCTAAACACGTCCTACGGAATGATACAACACATAGTTTTAAGTTTTTGGTTTTAGAACTTATACATGCCACAGAAAGATTAGGAAACATAGGCAATTACACAGAAAAAGAGGAAGGGAAGTGGATAATTAGGTTACAGGATGACAAAGGACATGGCCTGAATGATAGGGTCTCATTGAAGCCTTTCCTGCTAGAGCGACCCTTGAAGCACTAACTTTCAGAGGCGTAAACATTTTTTATATAACATATATACATGCCATTGTTGGATTATAAAGGTGTTTTTTATATGTCTTTTCATATGTTTTTTCATATGTTGTTCTATATATATACTTTTTATATATATATATGATTTTATATATATTTTCTAGGTTGGTTATGCAAAGCATTAGTTTAGTAGGAAATTTTACAAGAGTGCTTATCATGTGATTTTTATTAGCCTCCTTATTGGCTTATGCTAATAAGAAACTGGTATTTAAAGGGATTTTGAATTTTCTGTAACTGTTTTAAAGTCTGATGAAGCGTCCTTGGAGACGCGAAAGTGCTTACTTTTTTGTTGGAATAAAGAAGTACATTTTTTAACTGACTTTAAGAGGTTTGCTTCGATTGTCGTTGGGTACCTACCATTTCTTTATAAGTTTTTTCACAAAGTGTTTTGTTTGGAGGTACTTTACCCCTGCAGTGTTTTCTCTTTTTTATATATTGGAATTGATTTACCTGTGCTAGTCTACACAAATAAGATGCCACAAGTATTCCAAGTTGTTCTACACAAATCACTATATATTTGCAAAAAACACCTGGTTGATCACCGCCAGCATCACACAAATCACTGCAAATATTGCAAAAATGATGTGGTTGATCACTGTCAGCATCAGAGGGGAAACAAATAATAATAATTCTTACTTCACTGCTTTTTGTCTCACACCATTCCTCCCATATGTCCATACTTGTTATGACCCAGTCTCAGGCTGAAGATACAGCTGATCATTAAAGCCAGAATTTATAGTTTTATTTTAAAAAGTATCACATCAATGCAGATGCTCAATACTGAGAGCAGCACCATTTTGGCCCTACTAATCTAAACGTTTAGAGGTCTCCAATCCATGACCTCGCAACTCTCAAGGCCAACGTGAAATTGCTTGACTTAACTTCAGTGGTCAAGTGAAGTACCTCACCCTGGGACACCCATCAAGCTGAGGGGCAGGCACATCTTGTTGATGCGAAGTACCATGTTTGTATTTTGTTTTTTAGAGCAACTAAATGATGGGTTTAATTGCAAAATAATGTATTTTGTTGCACCAAATAATAAATAAATGAATAAATAAATAAATTGAAAAGAGCACCTTTCCATGTACGGAGCCCCTAGGCAGTTGCCTAATTTGTCTATGTTTAACACTGGCTTTGAATGCAACTGCTACATCCCATTAAAAGAATGGAATCAGTAGCCAAAACTAAACAAAAAAAAAAGAAAAGAAATGAAAAGAAACAAGTGTAGGGTATGGAAGAACAACTGCAGCAGGGCTAATCACTCGGTAATGTGGACCTTGGCTCTAGAAGATTGTCACTGTTGAAGTGACATTCTGACCCCATATCCAAAAATGTGAAAAACGGTGCTGCAATTTGATAGATGTTGGGGTCTTACTGTAAAATCTGTAAAATTATGGAACTTAAATTTTTGACTTGTTGCTTTGCCCTTAGCTATAAAACTTACAGTACAAGATATTCATCTATCACATTCTATGCCTCCAAATACACACACACACACACACACACACACACACACACACACACACACACACACACACACACACACACACACACACACACACACACACACGTGCATGCAAAATAAAATAAAATAAAATAAACATGGATGGGTGACTGCAAATTCACTCCTGAGGTGGTGCCCATGTCCCAATGTCCCTCCTGGACAGAGGAAGTCATTATCAACTACCATAGATCCTTACCTCAGCAAACTTCACTCACCTAATCACTGACAATTGAGGCAACTCGGGATAAATATGGCTAGACTTGTAAGGACTCTAGGGCCGTTAGCCTAGTAACCTCCTATGAACCTATGAACACACCAAAAATAAATGGCAAGTCTCTACAGTATTATATTAAGCATGTTTCCTCCTTTTAATAACAGGCGACATCGTGAGAATGACACAATGGTTTAAATTACATTGGTCTCTTAGCATATGATTAAAGGTCACCAGTCAGATATATCTCATTTAATACATCACATATAGATGGACTTCACTATACAACATATCACAATGCTCTTTCTCCCTTGGTTCCCAGTCCTGTTGAAAGGCAGTGTCAATAATGTTAAGATACATCAACGTTTTCAGAAAAAAAACACTAGCTTCAATGTGCAGCACAGGAAGAATGATGTTGACAGTTCACTGGTCATGAATATATCCCCTTACAGTGCATTGTGGGATACAGTAATTCTTAAAATGGCAATGTTATATATTCATCTTAATGCTGTCACACATATGCACAATATATACAGGCTTATAGCAGGTATACATTTATGTTCACGTCTTCTCCAAGAAGAGGCTGGGGGAGAGAGACAGAGACCTCTCTCCTAAATGTATGATGTACGGATGTGTACAACTGATGCACATATTTAACATTCTGGAGTACTGTTGACTGTGCAAATGCTGTTGACATTGTACTTGCTGTCCTAATTATTTATGCAGTAGTAACACTTGAGGTAAAGATTACTTTAAACAAAATAGTTCACAATGGGGAAAAATCTGAAACAGTCATTTATCTGCCTGTATTACTCAATTACAGTCTAAATAATGCATTAGCATTTTAAGTTTTCTTTCACTATGCCTTATTTGAATGGTACTTGAACTGAAACTCGAACATGTAGAAGGAAAACTGATTAGACAAAGAATTATCATGAATAGCACTTTATTTAGAGTGTTTCTTCAAAACAAAGGTAAATACCAGGCTAACTGCCATGAAGGGCCATTTTAAGCCTAACTAATAACATGAGATCAGAATCAAATCCTGTACCTTGTGTCTAAGAGGTGAAGACCTTAACCATTATGCCAAATCAGAGGATCAAGAGCAGTCAGACTGATAGCACACAGTCCATCATCGTACGTTACGGATTTTGAACTTCCACCATTGTCTCAAATTACTAGGCTATAGTAATGATTACGAGGAAATGGAAACACTTTGTCTAAATGTAAACCTGGTTATTTTCATCTCAAATATATCAAATTTACTCTCAGGACCATGACAGTCAGCCTGAGATGCATCACAAACTACTTGAATATGCCTCTGACTGTATTTAACTATGGTGCTGTCCTCTGTTTGCACTGTGTAAAATCTCAGTTCATCAGGTTTATCACACTGCAATACCTGTTGTGTCCCACTTTCTGTCCCTGTCTATCTTTAGGTGCACTGGTTGACCTGTTGAAGGAGAGGCGATGGTTGTGCAGATTAGAGTCTGGATTAAAACATTTTCTATGCAGCTTTCATCTCTGGCCATTTTGTAATATTAACTTATATGCAATAGTTTTTTTAGCTCAAATTTAGCTTCTAACATTATGTTAGTCATTATTTGTCTTCCAAGCATTTGCTAGGATGAACTTACTTCTCTGACATAGGTAGTAGCAACTCAATATGACATCAGAGCTCTGTAAGGATCAGGTTGTCTCAAGATCTTTTTAACTGTATGAACTGTTCTATCAATGGTTCCATTCAGCTGAGAATAATGACAACTTGACTTGGTACAAGTGAAGCCACAGTTGTCAGCAAACTTTTGGAATTCAGTTGGCATGAAGTGGGCACCACTTTCTGTAAACAGTTCAATGGGCATGCGAATCTTGTGAGCATGGTGTTGAACCTTGCTATTATTTGTTGATTAGTCACATGGACAGGTAATGGTTTCAGTGTCATTGTAACAGCTCACTATTAGGTAGCTTTTGCCCTCAAATTCACACAAGTCAGCAGCTACTTTTCGTTAGTGAACTTGTGGTATGGTTGTCAGTATTAATGCCTCTCTTTTCTGAGATGGTTTATAAACAACAAAGAAGTGACACTTTGAAACAAGTTAAGTCTGAATTAACGTTTGGCCACCACAGTGACATTTTGGCTCTTTTAAGACACTTTTTGAGATGCCCATGTGTTCTGAGTATTTGCTTCCACACTTTGCCACATTGTAATGAGGGTATTACTATAATGACATGATACAGCACTAAGCCATCATGCTCTAATACATCTGCTCAGACCATATAATACTTAAACATGAGATGTCTTGTCAGTGTCCAGCAATTAGGCCATCCATCTCTGTAATCCATGGTCATTTTTGGTAGCTGGTTTTAGCTTTTCTAGTCTCTTGGTAGTCACCAGACTTGTTGTCATCATGCTTTCCATATAGGCATCAGATGGCCACTTATAGGATATTTGGATACCATTGGAATCATAATTAACTGTTTCCCAAGCACATGGATTGCTCTGTCATAAAATCTTCTCAGTCTCATAAGTGGTCTTTGACACCTGGTAGTACATTGTATAGATCACAGGAAGTACTTAGTGGAACCAATGGCTTATGGTAAGGCTAAATTTGGAAACTCTATAACCCTTGTAGGTATTTGCAGAATTGATCACATGCTCACACACTTGCAAGGCACTCGTTTTTTTGTTCTGTGAATATAGAGGATTATATCTGGGTCGCCAATCATAACTGGTTTATTACAAGCTCAAATGGTGAATCTCTTGGGATCCATGCCAAGAACACATAATAAACAGTTATGATTGGTGACCTGATCATAATTCTTTGTAGTGCACAGTGCTTTAACTGAGCCATGTACGTCTAGTAACTAACTCTTTTAGTAATAATAGGGAACTGTAGAGTTGTTAGTTTTTGTCTTTTACAAACTTTCTTACAAACACTATGATGTTTTTCTTTATTGTATTCTCTGTGGAGCTTTTCTCCCCGGGCCTCTACTGAAAATGGAAATATCTCCAGCTAGACTAGCCCGGTCAACAAATGTAAAATAAAAAAAAATAAAATAAATAGTTACAGAAAAAAAAGAGGTGAAAAAAAAACAATGTTTTCATGGCTTTCAAAGCCATGGAGCATTTGAGGGGGGTGTTGTCAGAAAGGCAGTGCAACGGTATCTTTCATGGCTCTCAACAGTCTAGATTTTTGTGCAATGTGCAGATTTTTACCTCATTAATTTGGTCTGTTCCTAGGGAAAGATGCTAAGGATGAAGCTGCTGGGTAACAGGAAAAGAGAAAGGCCTAAGATAAGGTTTATGGATGCGGTGAGAGAGGACATGCAGGTGGGTGGTGTGACAGAGCAAGATGCAGAGGACAGGAAGAAATGGAAACACTTGATCTGCCGTGGTGACCCCTAATGGGAGCAGCCAAAAGAAGAAGAAGAATTTGATCTGTCTCATAAACTCTGTTGCTGACAAATCATGAAGGATTGAAGCCACTGAATAGTGACATACATTTGAATTTCAGAGTTCCTACCTTTAAAAAATTCTGGTGAACACATCCTATTATTTTAGCTACTTTCTAAGTTTATAAGAGGAAGGGACATGTTATCCCTTCAGTGAGCAGTGCTGCCTCTGCCATTCACTGGTCAGTACTGGCAGATTTGACTACCTAACCTAGACCTGACCTTAACAACTTCAGGTAGGGGGTGCTTAACAATTGTTTAGGTCAGGTCTTGTGCCACTTTAGTGTTTAACTGATTTGTCTTTTTCACGAATTTCAGAGTGTAATCACCACACTCCTTGCACTACATCTGTGTTCAGCACTGATTAGCATTCTAGAGCAATAAGCAATAGCACATAACACTTGTTCGTCCATTTGGAGAAATGTTGCACCTAGACTACAGCCATTAACATCTGCATTCACAACTGTCAGCTTGATAACACTATTGCATGCTAGAAATGGAACTGCTGTTAGCATTTCTTTTACTCTGCTGAAAGATTGGGCTTGAGCATCTCCCCATTACCAGGGTGAAGCTTTTTTTTTTTAAAAAAAGGTCTGTCACAGGAGATAGTACAGTTGACAGATGTGGCACAAACTTGCCCAATAAATTAGTCATCCTGTGCTTATTTTAATTCAGTCAAACAAGATGGAATAAGTAGATGTCCTTACATTCACCACAGCAGTATTCATAACAAATGGAATTCCCTGCCATGAAGCCCACTGACTGGCCAGTTTACCAAAGTCTACCATTGCTTTAGGGTATGTTGAACATCACCTACCCACTCCTTCCATAGGGTAGGGCATAAAGGTGACATTCAGGTGTACCATCCTCAGAACTTCTTTGCCGCCAGTCTGAACACTGCTTTAACCATCGGTCTGTTACCTCCATCCATTTTTTTACCGTTTTTCTGTTTGTTGGCATTCCTGTGCTTATTCCTGTTTGCTGGAGTCTTTACAGTTGCAGATAAGTACTCAGTTGGGTTTTTGGTTACTTTTTCTGTTTGTTTTGTGCTGTTTGGGGTTAATGTCATCCAAGAAGGGTAAATGCCAGTGTGGGAGATGGATTCCCCCATAAAGACCACTACAATAAGTGTCTTTTTTGCCTAGGTGCTGCTCACGACCATATGTCCTGTTCAGTTTGTCAGGCGTTTGTCCCCAAAACTCTTCATAGTAGGCTTTCTTCCCTTTTATTGTATCTTGAGGACCAGCATCTTAAGCTTCTTGCTGCAGATACTATGGATGGAAGTTCCTGCCCCTTGGGTCAGCTGTCAGGGAAGAAGAAGGTGCATAAGGTAAGACTGGAATCTTCCGCTGTCCAGCCTCTGCCGGGAGATTCTCCCAAGGTTATTATGAACCTGGAGGCTCACCCAGTTATTTTGTCAGATTCTTCTACCATGTCTGGGTTGGGGGCCAGTGAAGATCTGGCAGGCAGCATGTCTGATGAGGCTTTGCAGGCATCTGTTTTTGGCATTCAGGGGGAGCCACAGCTGACTGTTTCCAAGGGATCTAGAGGGGTACCACAGTTTCTCTTTAGAGTAGAGGTTCCTACTACGGTTGTGAACTGCTGTCCTGTGTCTGGGCCTTCTCAGGTTTCTAGGATGGCTGTGCCCTTAAAAAGGAAACACAAAACTAATCATGTTTCTTCTGCTCCTAGGGATCCACTTTACTTGGGGGTTATTTAATGCTTTACTGTCATTAACACCTCCTCAAGGAGTTTTGGTTCCTGCTCCTCCTTGGTCCTCTTCTTCCCCTAAAAGGCCCAGAGTATTGAATTCTTTTGAGGTGGATTCTGATGATGACTCCCTTGCTTATTCTACCCAGAATCCTTCTCCTTTACACTACAGGTCTGAGGAGGAGGACTCTCATACTCTAGATAATCCTTCTGAGGAAATTTCCTTTGGGGACACAATCTCTAGGATGATGGAATTTTTTTAAGCGGGATTGTGCCCCAGTTTTGGATATCCATAAGAGGTAATATGAGTTACTGTCTGTCTTGCCTGCTTTGTTTTTTCCAGTGCCTCTAAAGCACCAGATTATTGGCCCCATGCTCCCAAGAAGTCTGATAGGGTTTATAGGGTACCTGAGGATTGTTTCTTTTTGTTTAAATGCCCTTCTGCTGACCCCTCTGTGGTATCTGTAGCCTCTGATAAGCCATCTCAATTGCTTCTTTTGTCCAACTTGCTGCCTTCTGACAAGGACAGTAGAACCATGGATAGGCTGGGTAAGAAGGCTTATACTTTGTCTACCCTAGCTTTTAGGGCTATTAATTATCAGACCCATATCTCTAGGTATGTCTTGGCTCTTCTTTCTCAGGCTTATCAGCTTCTTTTTGATCTTCCAGACCCTGAGAGTAAATCTTCTGCTCTTTTCTTGCTTGGGACTTCTTCTCAGATAGTTCGTCATTCTACCAAATGTAGTTATGATGCGGCAAATGCCTCTTCTAGGGCTGCTGCTTTTGGTTCAGTTCGGAGGAGATATTCTTGGCTTAGGCTTCAAGCTTTGCCTGATGATATTAAGGCTAAGTTGATGGATGCTCCTCTGGGTAATACTCTTTATTTTGGTGAAGTAGCTGCTGGTTTGTTTAAGTCTCTTCAGGACAAGGGGTAGGCTTTACAGGAGCTTAAGCATGTCTTTGTTTTTCCTGTGCCTAAATTTCAGTGAAAATAACCCAAGTGAGCCTTTGGTCATTGGCAATCTCGCCCTCCTTCTAAAGGTAAAAAGGGTGGTAAATGGATTCCTCCTGCTAAGGCCACTCAGACTGCATGGATTCTTAAGCCTTCCTTTCCTGACAAACCAGGTACTGCCTGGGTATCCATATGTCCCCTGCCACATTCCTCTTTCTCTTCGCCTTTCTCTTTCTTTACCTGTTTGGCTCTGAATCACCCAGGATTCTTGGGTTCTGTCAATCACCTGGTAGTTCATGGCTTGGATTTCCCACCCTCCTTTTTATGGGCATTCCTCAGCCTCCTTGGGAACAACTTCCTTTTTTCCCAGAGGTTCTTTGAGATCTCTTGTCTCAGGGTACTATTCAAGAGGTGTCTGTGTCCCAAAGGGGGAAAGGGTTTTATTCAAGACTGTTTCTAGTGCCCAGAAAAGAAGGTACTTGGATAACTGTTCTAGACCTCTCTCATCTAATCACTTTTCTGAAGGTGCCTTCCTTTTGGATGTTGTCCCTTCCGTCCCTTTTTCCTCTCTTGATCCCTCAGGCTTTTCTGGCATCTCTGGACCTCAAAGATGCTTATCTTCATATTCCGATCCATCTTCTTTTCTAGAGATTTTTGCGTTTCTCTGTTGTTTCTTGTCATTTTCAGTTCTGTGCTTTGCCTTTTGGCCTTTCTACTGCCCCAAGGGTATTCACCAAATGCCTTGCTCCTGTGATTGCCTTTTGCAGGCTTCAAGGGATCCAAATCTTTCCTTATTTGGATGATCTGCTGATTTAGGCATCTTCTTCAGAGGTCATTTTACAAAATATTCATTTTACCATTTCTCTTTTTCAGAACCTGTAGTTCACAATAAACTTCAAAATGTCTTCCGGGACTCCTTCTCAGGATCATGTCTTTCTGAGTTGCAGGATTCAAACCGTGCCACTGCTGGCATCCGTGCCTCCTCCAAAGGCATTAATTCTCATGTCTTTCTTTCAAACTCTTCTTCCCCTAGCCTCCATTTCAGCCAGGGAATTTCTGAGAGCTCTGGGGTTCATGGCTTCCACCATTCTGATGCTCCCTCTGGCCAAACTCCACATGTGGAAGTTCCAGTGGTTTCTGAAGTCGGTGTGGCTTCAGCATGCATATCCTCTAGACTTTCATTTTCCTCTTCTCTCGTGTCTCAAGAAAGAACTTCTGTGGAGGATTCAGCAGTTGTCTCTGAATCCAAGGCTCCCTTTTCAACCTCCTCTTCCCTCTTAGGATCTGTTCACAGATGCTTCAGATGTGGGATGGAAATCAATGTTCGGCTCCTTGAGGGTTCAGCGGAAGGACCACATCAACATCAAAGAGATGAGGGCTCTTCTGCTGGCTGTTCAGGCCTTTCATCCTCTCCTCTCCAGGGCCTCTCAGGGTATTCATAGACAATACCACAGACATGTGGTATATCAACAAATGGGGGGGGGGGTACGAGATCTTACCATCTTTGCTGGCTAGTACTTCTGGTATGGGATCTGGCTATCCAATGCCAAGTGACTCTTCAGGCCGTTTATCTTCCTTCAGATCAGAATGTTGTGGCAGACAATCTGAGGAGGTCCCTCACTCAATCCCACAAATGAATGCTTCACAGGGATGTGTTTCTGGCCATTGTTCACCAGTGGGGTAGTCCTCAAGTAGATCTCTTTGCCTCCCCTCTGAACAGGCAGCTTCCTCTGTTTTGTGCCAGAGTCCCAGGTCCTCTGGTATGGAAGGTGGACACCCTCTCATTTTTTTGGAAGGGAATGTTTCTTTATGCATTCCCTCCTCTTCCTCTCATTCTGAGAGTCCTGTTCAAGATTCAAGGGGATGCTCCCAAAATCTTGTTGGTGACCCCCTTTTGGCCCTGACAGCACTGGTTCCCTCTACTTCTGCATCTCACCAAGGGCAATCATCATAAGTTACCTCACAGGGTGGATCTCCTCACACAAGACACGGGATCTCTCATCCATCCCCACCTGTCCACGCTTCAACTGACACTGTGGGTGATAGGGTTTTTATCCCTTGTAGACATGTTTTTTTTCTGAGGATGTGCTGCAGGTCCTGCAGGAGGTCAAGAAACCTACTACTGGGAAATCCTACTTGTCTAAATGGAAGAGGTTTTCTATTTGGTATCTTTCTCATGACCTGGACCCACGTTCTGTGGATGTTCCTTTGGTTCTGTCTTATTTGTGTGGGTTGCTCAATGCTGGTTTGGCCTATTCTTCTATTAAGGCCCATGTTTCAGCTCTTTCTTCTTGTCTGCCTTTGACTTCCCCGTTAGCTTCAAGATTTGAGGCTAAGCATTTTCTTAAAGGCGTCCTTAATATTAGACCTCCCAGGAAGCCTGTTCCTCCTCTCTGGGATCTTAATTTCATTCTGGACAAACTGACTCGGGTTCCTTTTGAGCCTGCTGTTTCAGCTTCCTTACAACATTGTTCTTGGAAGACAATCCTTTTGTTAGTTCTTACTTCTGCCAGACAGGTGTCTGAGTTGCAAGCCCTTATGGCTAGTCCATCTTTTCTGATATATCATGAGGATAGGATTTCCTTGTGTACTAATTCTTCTTTCATGCCCAAGGTGGTTAATGAGTTGTCACTTAATCAGTCTATTAATTTGCCTCCTTTTTTCTCCTCTCTGCGGTCTGACAGTGAGAGTGTGCTGCATACCTTAGATGTACATACACAGCTCAAATTTTATTTGGATAAAACTAAAGCTATCAGAAAATCTGACCAGTTATTTGTTTTCTTTCATCTTAGGTCTTTGTGTTTGGCTGTTTCCAAGCAAACTATTTCCACTTGGATTTCAAAGGCTATTTCCTTTTGCTACACTTTTCATGGCGAGACCATTCCTTCTTCTGTAAAGGCTCATTCTACTAGAGCTGTGGCTTCTTCTGGTGCTTTTTTCACAGGCCTTAGACGCTAATTCTATTCTTGAAGCTGCTACCTGGACATCTGTGCATACCTTTACCAAACATTACCAGATGGATGGTATTTCCAGAGCTAGAGCTGGTTTTACCGATGCCATTCTTCATGGCTTCTTAGATGGCTCTGCTGATGCTTCCTTCTCCCAAGTTTCTTCTTGTGCTTTGGCATTCTCCCATTAGTTATGATTACTGCAGCAATGAATGTAAGGACATAGTACAGTTGTGTAAAATCTTACCATAACAGTAGATGTCCTTGCCTTCACTGCTGCAGTATTCACTCCCTCCCTCCATCCCCGTGGTCTATTTTCCTTCTTGGATGTGCAGGTTCTCCTTGTTTTTCCTTGGACTGCTGTTTCTACTGGGGCAATCAGTTCTGGGGATGGTACATCTGAACGTCACCTTTACGCCCTACCCTACGCAAGGAGTATGTAGGTGACATTCAGCATATCTTACAGCAATGGTAGACTTTGGTAAACTGGCTGGTTGGTTCATTGCAGGGAATCCCATTTGTTATGAATACTGCAGTGGTGAAGGCAAGGACATCTACTGTTATGGTAAGATTTTACACAACTGTACTTTCTGATATTGCTCTGACCTGGCTCACCTCTGCTAACATCTGTACCGTAACTGAAATGCTGAAGCTCAGTCTTTCCAAAGCTGTATTATCTTGGTTTAGTTTCAAGACTGAATTTGTAATAATCTGGAGCACTGATTTTAACCTTGAATCATGTGATTCTTTTTCAGAGTCAAACACCAGTATGTCATCCATGACAACAACAACACCATCTTCGTGCTCTTTTACCAAGTGACTTATTTTAATTTGAAATATTTCAGGTGCTGATGCTATACCAGATAGCAGTCTCTTAAGACCTTACCACTGGAGCAATGAAGGTTGACAGCTTTTGGCTATTTTCCTCTAGGAGTATTTGCAATAAGCTACTGGATACATTGAATGAGGAAAACACTAACATCTTCTAATTTTGGTGCTGTTTTCTATTGTAGATAGAATAACCTTGGGATTCATTGATGCCTACACTAAGTGTACACCGTTCTGACTGAACAGACAACACAAGCATAACTCACACCTTTTCCTCCTAATTTTAGTTTTCCTACTGATTTTCTTGCAGCCTTAAATATCAAGGGGGATTTATAATGGCTACCACAAAGTGTAGACTACGTGTACACTCAGTGTAATCTTTTTGTGCTGAAACTAGTCAGTGTAATCTTTCTGAGTGATTAGAAAGCACAAAAATGTGGTAGGGAATGTTCTTGAATACAGATTGCATACACTTAGTGTAGACATTAATGAATCTGGATTTGAACCTTTCTCACATGACTGTTTTATTAAGCTTTTTTTTTTTTTTTTTATTATCTCGTATTCATATACTGTTTGTAAAACTGGGACTATTAACAAACAACATTCAGTCGGTTCATTTAAACGTTCTGTTCCAACAAGTTTTTGCATTATTTTGAGTTCTGTCCTTACTTTAGACAGCATATGACTCTCTGGGTGTGGTCAAGGGATATGGAACATCATCTGTTTTTAATTTACTCCTTTCTAGTTCACAGTCAGGCAGACCTGGTTTACTGAGCATGTACTCACTGCCTTCATTTGTTCTGCCATTTAGTCCATTTTGCATGATACAACTCTGCTGAGCAACTTATTATGTACAACTATCAAGCATATAAACTCAGAATTCAGACTTGTGCTCTTTCCACACAGTCATGGGTAGAACTTTACTTACACACTGTTGAGTTGCTTGCAGGGCTACATATCTCAGTCTCTACTTCACACAACCACAGTCACAATGAGATATTTTTAGACGTTGTGCATGATATCCCAGTCACATCAGTCACTGTATCAATTTTTAAACTCTTGTGACTTCTATGAATAGGAAGCTTGACTTGCTGCTATGGTACAGTATTAGACATAGTAGTTGCTGAACCAAGGAAAAATGCTTTCTGATCATTGTTTTCAGCTCTGCCTTAAGAATCCAATGATTTAATTATTTTTGTAAATGACAGCAAACTGCCACTGCATTTTACATCACTTACACTGTCTGCTTAATACTGCACACCTGCTCTGAATCAGCACAATAATGGTTACTCCCTGTGCCTTTGATAAGCTAATACTGTTTCTCTTGCAGATCTTTACTTTAGCCAGGAATATATTTTTTAAACTTGCCATTTTCTCTGCATGTTTATCTTACACACATCATCTGCCATATTCATGTTAGCATTTTGTTTCTATTATACTTTGGCCTCTCTGGCAATTTTTATTTGTCTTTCCAAAGTTAAATTCAATTCTAACTGTAACTTTTGAGATACTTCCAACACCGACTATCCCAATTACAGTTTTGTTTCTAGTTTGTTTACCTTTTTTTTTCATTAAACCTACAATTTTCATGCAGTTCATATAAGTGCCTTACAAAAGTTTCAACACATTGACATTTAGTTGTATATATCTTTGAAAGCATGCACTTTCGTGTATAATGTTTCTCTTTGGCACAGTATGTTCATTGTGTTTACTAATTACCGACTCATATGTAAAAATCTGGTCCTCTGAGAATGAAAATGAATTGAATATTGCATTCAAATTTTCCCATAGTTTATAACAGAATGTTGTTTATTATCCATACTGACTGGGCAAATGGCTTTGGGCACTCAAACAGCTCTGTGGGTTATACTTCATCATATTCGAGATAAAATCAGTTTTTAAGGAGTAAACAGTTTAAATTGGTAAAATGATCACCTTGTGAGGTGAAAATATTCACTTTCAGTAAGAATGGCTTACTGGGAGCTTGGTGAACACCGCTCAAATTATTGGTGTGGTTTCTCTGACAGGAGTGATATTGTTTTGTTTTTATTTTCTGAAAAAGATCTTGGCTCTAAAACCATATCATAATGTGTACCTCTGAATACCCAAGCATCTTGAATGTTAGTGTCAGTAACATCAGGAAACACCAGAATTTTGCAAATAAAACACTAATTTTAATGTAGTACAAAATGGCTATACAGAAAGAATGATGTTCACAGTTTGCTCATCATGAATACATCTCTACAGCTGGTATTAGTCTCAATACACAGTAAGATACAGTACTTCTTAAAACAGCATTGCTGTACATTCATCTTAAAGTGGCAATGCTATCATACAAATTCATAGAGACCACTTTGAAATTTCAAAATTCTACAATTTGGAAGCTCTAAATACCGATGCTCAGAACTTCGAAGTTGTGGAATCTCAAAACCTGTCAGTGGAGATTGCCATACAGTGCGGAACAGGAACAGGAACTTTACCATTCTCTTCACTGTAGTGCGATCTTGGAGTTGGTATATTTAAGTTGCAGGGGGTTTGGGGGGGGCCTGCCCCCCCACATGGGGGTTGCAGGGAGGCTTGCCCCTTTCAAAAATGTGATATACCAACTCCGAGATCGCACTACAGTGAAGAGAATGGTAAAGTTCTGTTCTGCACTGTACGGCAATCTCCATTGACAGGTTTCGAGATTCCACAACTTTGAAGTTCTGAGTGTCGGTATTTACAGCTTTGAAATTGTGGAATTTCGAAATTACAAAATGGACCCATATTTGTAATATATACAGACTCATAGCAACTCAGTAACCCAGTCAACAAAAGGATAAATAAATAAAAAATAAAATTAAAAAAATCTACATCCCTTATCACATAACTTTTATCTAGCCAATATATACAGTCTGTTTGGGTCTATATTATATCATCGAACGCTTAAAAAAGCGAACACTGATTGATTGACCTAATTTAAGCGAAAGCCTACAATCTCGAACTGTCAGATCAGCGATTTTTTTCCCAGGGAAAAAAATTGCTGATCCAAAACACATACACACAACACAAGCACACCAAACAAACAGAAATCCACACACATACACCTAAAATCTGATACCTAACCCTACACTAAACTATGCACACACCACTAACTACCCACTTACCTTAACCCAAACCCTAACCCTAAGGTCCGTCACTATCGCACACTCACCTCACTCGCTTCCTAACCCTAACTCACTTAAATCCGCCCTAACCCTCATGTCCACTCAATCGCACACACACCTAACCCGAGCCCTAACCCTAACTCACCTAAATCACCCTAAAACTCACATCCACACAATCGCACACTTACCTGAATCCGACCGGTAACTTTCCACCATAACACTGAAAATACCAAAGCAACAGAAACGGACAACCGAATTCTTTCCCTAGGAAAAAATTCGAGTTTCTGCTGCTTCGATATTTTGCAGTTTTGCGAAAATAAGTTTGATCAATCAGCGTTCGCTTTTTTAAGCGTTCGAGGATATAATATAGACCCATCTGTTTTATAAATAAGCATGAAACAGTCACAAATGTACATCAGAAATATAAGTATATTATTACCTTTGAGTAATACCTGCAGTTTAGCTGCCTTCCATTTTAATTGCATTTTGTATTTATTGCATCATTTATCCCTGATTAGACAAATATCCAACTATCTAAGTTAATCTCAGATAAGAAACTTTCAGCGAGAACTGCGTAGTTGATGCAGCCCGCAGACCCCATATAAAATGGGCAAAATGGTTTGATTAACATGATGGTGATGATGTGAATGTTGAAAGAATTCGTTTTGCACAGAGGATACAATAAAGAAGTGATAGACTGAATGTTTTCTGAAATGCTGTCTGGTAAACAATGGTGTCCTACTGATCGGAGAAACGCCACTGACTGTTCATTGAATGGCCAAGTGCCTTTGGCCAACATGGGTCAGTCACTGACAGACTAATCAGCAAAATTAACTGCATGAAGGGGAGGAGGGGTTACCAAAAGGGATGAGGAGGTGGAAGGAGGATGTTACAAGGAAGAATATAGAGGAGGAGGAATACGAGGCAGTATCAAAGACAAAATAGTAAAAAAAAAAACAATCTGTTAAGTGCCACTTAGCCACAACATGATTTTTGGGAATGGCAGAAGAACAGGATAGCTGTGTGAGACCACTGCAGACATGCATCATATTACAGAAGTAGGCGAGAGCTGCATACTACTTCTGTCCTGTCCTGAAACATCACTGCATATCAGTTAGGGCAGGGGGCTGACACTGTATATATCATTACTTTGTAGCTTCCTGATATGTGGCGTTTGGTTCACTTTTCCTCCATTTTTTCTCCTGCACAGCTCTCTGACCTGTAGAGACAACATTTTGAACAAAGAAAACCTAATGGGGGTACAGAAGCAGAAAAGCATAGACAGATTTTAAATCCATATAAATGTAGAAAGTTGATAGACTAACAGCATTTGCATACATTTTCTGTAGGATATTATCATTTGAAAAGCAAATGTCTGTCATTCAGATCCAAAGATGGCTCAGCTGTCAGTCACTGCCTCACCCCAAGCTGGCATTCCTCAGTTCTACCTTGAAGACCAGAATAAATAACAGAAATCTCCTACTGTTACTATCTGTAGAACAATTCTTGCTACAACAACGACAGTACATGCAGCAGTGGAAATGCCATTACTGTGCCACCACCTTGCGAATGGGATGGCTGCCCCCTTTACCACATACTAGCTTCACTTATGGCACCCCTTTTAATGTTGTGACTTCAGCTGTAATGATTTTTCCAAACAACACATATTTGATGAGGAACATGTCAAATATTTGAGGCAAAAATCTTGGCATTCCAGAAAATTGTGGACTTTTAGCTATATAGGTGATGAGTAGCAGTGCTGCCTACCTACATATATAGTGCACAAGGAGAGATTGATACAACACCTTCTCCTGTGTTGAAGAGAGGATTCATTATCCCCTCTGGACTCAATGGCCTGGGTATATGTACCACCTCAGACGTGGGGTGCTGAGTGATGTGAGGATTGGAGTGCCCTGCCTTGTACACCTCTCAGGCATGAGAGGTGCGCCTTAACACAGATGGGCATCACCTCACGAGTTATGCCCCCTGCCTGGGAACTCTTCATCAAAGAATGTGACCTACAGTATATGCATGCTTTGGGCATAACAGCTTAGGCTATAGTTCCATGATGAAATGCTCATTGGGGAGCCATAGTGGAACTGATAAACAGACCATCAGTAAACCTACTTTGAATAGGGATGACATTGAGATGAATTTTTCTCAGAAGTTTAACAACCCATTTAATAACTCTTTTTCAATGGAACACAGCTTATCACTAACAACTGGAACATTTTGCAGGGCCATTCAGATTTGTTTAATAAGTATTAGCAATATGTCTTGCTTTACTTAAAAAAATAAAAAAATGAGTCTGAAAATGAATCTGGAGAGCAAATCAAAATACCAACAGAGCGGCCTGACTATACAGAAACCAGAGGGAATGTACCCCTGTGGATTTTGTAATTACTGTAAGTATAGTCATGCGGGTCCATAATGTCATGGTGGATTTTATGGACAGAACTCTTGGGTCTGTGGACATCATGATTATAATGCCTCTTTTATGGTAAAGCTTGCAAAAGTTCAAGCTATTAGGCAGTGAGACATTTCCTGTACATACATTTGGTTGTGGATACATAGTGGAAGTGAATTTCAGCTGCAGAGACTTAACGGCTGTGGCAGATTCACCACAGGTACTGAGAAGCATGTTATACTCTGCTCACAGCTTCACTAAACAAGTGCAATGTGGTGAAATAATGTCTATGACCCCTAAAACACCTACAGACAACAAGCAGTGTGTCAAGCAATAGCAGCAAGATGCCCAGTGAGCATGTTACTGGCAGTGAAACACACTGTACAATGGGTGGTGCCTTTACTAATGGTGTGTGCAGATCATTACCCCCTTTGCAGTGCTTAGGAAATATTGCCTAAGACACATGCTGGAGCAAAGTGTGACTGTAGCAGCATGCAGGATTTCCTTCATGCTGTAACACACTTCAGCACAGTGGCATAAGCATGCACTGCACACCAGACAAAGCACATGCTACCCCTCTCCCATAAACTTGATTATCAAAGCTGGAATATTTCACATGAAGGAATAGTGCATTAAAAACTGAAGCAGAATTTAAGCATACTATGGGTCAAACTTAAAGCATTTTTCATGTGTGATGAGATTATATATTTGTTAATTAAACTTTCCATTTCATCCATTAAGTCTGAAATGAGAGACTATCAGGAAAGTAGTCCTTATGTGACCCCAGAATATGTGTTTATGTGTAGAGAATACTAACAAACTGGTTACTACTATGTCAGATGTTGAAAGAGCTTACCGGTACACTGGGGAAACAGAATCTTAAGAAATCTGAGGGACAGGTAAATGGGGTAGAGGTTAATATGACTTTAGCTTCTGCTGGCGAGCTCATAGTAGACCTGATAAGCAGACATATAGTCAGTTGATCACTCTCTGTTGAAGATGTTCTCAGGTTTGTTAGCAGAGTCTGATGAAAAGAAAATCTTTGACACTGATAATATATGGATGTTTTTCTGGAGTATTGGATGTGGCACAGTGGCTGTCACCATCTTTGTGTAATGTGGTATCATGGTGCAATTTAATTTAATTTATTTATTTAGTGACATTTAATTACTGGGAAACTCCAACTGGGTAGGAGCCCATTTTCATCAGAGCCCTGGAGTGAAAAGCTCCAAAGTATTACAAAACATTTTAAGAATAATAATTTTACAGTCTTCAATGATAATACAAAAACAAATAAAGTTCAAATAATTATACCAGATTAGACGTAACATGAAAACATTAGTTAAGAAAGTTATATGACATTGATTTCATAGTTAGAGAAATTTTAGCCACCAGTTTGTAGAGAAATTAAAGTTAAATTAATGTAATACAAACAGGAATTGCAATATGAAGGGAGAGGAAAGCAGGCTTATGGTATATTTAGAGAGAAAGCCAGGGGGAGAGAAATTGATAGAATTAAGGAAGTGAGCGAAGTAGGGAGAGTAAGGAGATGTAAGGTATGAGTAGGTGAGCTGATGTTAATCTTCATTCATTCCTTACTGATGGGCTCGACTTGGCCACTGTACCAAGCTCGCATCAGCCAAAAAACTCTCATGCTAAGATTATCCATGGTGCCTCTCTCCCCATTACCTCAGATCTCGTTTGCCATGTACTGATCAGGATGTGTCAAGCCTTTCACTCTCATCTAAGTGTTTTTTGCTTGTTAAAACTTTGTATTGTGGTTGAATCTTTGTCGTTTGTGCTTATTTACCTCTTGCTACCCCTTTTCTGGAAAAATGCCTCGTTCTTCCTCCTCTTTACCATTTTTTTCTGGAATTCCTTCCTACCATCATTGGTAGCTCCTGCCCTTACCCTCTCTGGTATTCTTGGGATACCATTGTTGATACCTTTTTTCATCTCTCTCTTTATATTTTCAAAAAAAAAAAGTTTGTGTTTTGATTGCTGCATTGTTATACACCTTGTAGGTTTGTTGTTGTTGATATTATGGGTTTTGCAGATGTAGTGGCCTTGTTTTTTGTGTGGGTATGGCGGACAAGAAAGGGACCACTGGGTTTAAAGCTTGTGACCAGTGTTCCCCCGTAAAATGCCGAATTCTGATGCACATTCCTCTTGTGTTTATTGCTTGAATGTGCCTCATCTGACTGTTCAGCCTCCTTGTAATATTTGTGCGGGCTTTAGTACTCGTACTCTCAATGAGAGACCCAATAAACTCATTCTTAAAGGGCTACTCAAGTCTCCTTTCTCGGAGGCTCTTTCTGCATCGGAGGGTTCTCCCCCTCCCAGAAAAGATCATAAGAAGAGGAGCCATTCAGTTCCATCTTCTCCTAAAGATCCAGAATCTAAGTCTTTAGAATCTAGACCTAAATTACCAAAATTGTCTTCAGTTCCCTCAGTTGCAGGGCTCAAAACCCCTTCCTCAGTGCTGACAGTGGAACCAACCTTGATTATGACTGCTAAACTGCCTCCTTTTACATCGGCACTGGGGCTTGAGTCTCCTACTTTGGTGCCGACTACTGAACTGAAGCCTGATACGACTTTTTTGGTATGGACTACCATGGCTCCGATTACCATGGTACTGGCCATAACTACACCTGTCCAGACTCTCCCTTCGACCCAAACAATAGAGTCTCCAATTCAGGTTACTTCTCCCCTACCTACTGCATTTGCTACAGGTCCATTGACCTCAGTGTTGAAAGGAGAGCCCATACCACAGACCAGATACTCCCTGTCGATGGATCCATTCTCAGGACAGCCGTATAGCCCCTTTTTGGAATGTTCAGACTCCCCTTCATGGATATCCACCAGATCCTCCAGGAGCCTATCAGAACTAGACATGGTCAGACTTGTGGATCAACTGTTGATGGTTAGGGAGTTGACTTCCCTTAGTAAACCCTTTATCCCATTTGGAGCAGAGGAGTTTTCCTCACAGACTCCATCTGATACTCCTCCTTTGATCTCTCTGGGTTTGAAGCCGTCAGCTTTGATGCCTTTTCCGGTTTTAGCAGCATCCTCGTCTGTGGCACCGATGATCTCCTTATAGATGTTAACTCCTTCGGAGCTGAGCCATCCTCAAGGTCGTAACTGGCCTGTCAGCATTGAGGGTCCTAGCCCAGTGCAAATTTTTTATACATCACCATGTGCTATGGCCCCGATGACCACAGTAGCACCAAGTCCTCTTGAGGTTTCTCTCCTGGCGGTGAGTCTGTCGGAGCGGGATGTGACCCCGGTTCCAAGGTTGTCCCTCTCAGTTCTGGGCTCCCATCCCTCTTCAGGCAGACCTGCTTTTCAGGTGATGGAAAGGGCACTGGCCTATGCAGGCACACAGTTGGCCCACAGGCATCAGAACACCATATGTACATTCCTGCTAGGCCTCAGTTGACACAGTCTGCCATTTCAGAACACCGGGTATGGGACCCACAAGATACCCTTGAACAGGGCACCCTCTCTCCCGAGTGGTCTTTGGAAGCCCCCGCCGAGGAGGTTCAGAGGAAGAAAACATGCAAGAGGAAGCACATAGACTCCCTGGAAGAGTCTCTCACAGATGACATGGACTATGATGAAGGGGAAAGGCCCCCATAATCTCCTCCTGAAGATGTCTCCTTCGGAGAAGTCCTTGAAATTTTAAAACAGCGAGGAGATTGGAAGTCGTTGAACTCATCCCCCGAGGAGTCTGTGTTCTTGCAGGTCTTCTGCAGCGTGCCTAGAAGACGCCAGACTCCATTGAGCCTATTCCTCGGAGACTGGATAAAATATGTCCCCCTGAAGATAGCCCTCATTGGTCTAAAGGATTGCCTGTAGACACTATGGTGGCAGCAGAGGCAATGAAGAAAGAGCTCACTGAGGAGAGCCACACTGTTCATCCCTTGAACAAGGAGTCCCGGACATTGGACAGACTAGAGAAGCGGACGTTCGCCTCTGCAACCTTTACCAGTCAGTCATTGAATTACCTGGCATATTTCACTAGGCTCTAGAGGGATCTTATCATGGAGCTTTCTTGAACATTAGCATGAACTGTATCTGACAAGGTCCAGGATAAGGTGACCTCACAGCTCACAACCCTAGAATCCATCTCTAACTCATCCATGAGGTTGGTCTCCCATGCAACTGAAGGGGTGGCAAGATTGGCGGGTGCAGGCGTTGTCATGAGACGTCATACCTGGATGCGCCTCTGTGACTTCATGAACCCTTTCAAGGCTTCCTTCCTCAATGCTCCAGTCAAGTCTTCCTCCCTTTTTGGATCCATAGTGAAAGACACACTAACCAGGTGTGAGCAGGACGATAAGACCCTGTCTGCCTTAGGTGTCCATTTTTCCATTCCCCAATGATACTTCATTAGGAATCAGAGGAGCACAAAAATGTGGCACAAAAAGTCCCAGAGTCCTTTCCATGACACACGTCATGAGCATACCCCATGGGGCAGAGGGGCTAACTCTTCTGGAAGATGCCCCTTTTGAGGCAGGGGTCCATACAATCAGGGATCCAGAGATTCTTTCTCTGGCCAATGCTACCAGCGCTCCTGAAGAGCAGCCTGATTGCTTTCCTCTGGATGCAGTCAGGGGGCATTTCTCACTGTACCAACACGCCTGTAAAAATATCACCTCAGACTCCTGGGTGCAGCAGATTATTACCAGAGGTTATCACATCCCCTTCAGTCTTCACCCCAAACCTCCAAAACATATTCCTGATGTACCACCCGGTCAAAGGGAATCTGCAGTTCAAGAGCTTTTAAAGCTGCTTCAAAAAAAGAGTCATCCAAATGGTCCCACCAGACCAGATAGGATCCGGGTTCTACTCCAGGTTATTTTTAGTGCCCAAAAAGACAGGAGACTGGAAACCCATTTTGGAACTCAGTATCTTAAACACGTTTGTCAAGCATACAAAGTTCTAGATGGTCATGGTTCAGTCTATCCTTCCTTTCCTGGAAAAAGATGATTGGATGTGCTCTATAGATCTTCGGGATGTGTATTACCACATAAAGATGGACAAGAGATCCAGAAGATTCCTCTGCTTCTGTCTGGGAGCAAATCATTACCAGTTTTCTGCACTGCCCTTTGGCCTCTTTACAGCCCCCAGAGTGTTTACCAAATGCATGGCAGTGGTAGCAGTTCACCTGAGACTGCAGGGATCCGGGTGTTTCCATACTTGGACAATTGGCTCCTCACTGCTCCCACCAAGCATCTACTGATAATGGCACAATGGTACACTCTACTACAGGCACAGTGTTTAGGGATTTCTATAAATATGGAGAAGAGTCAGCTGACCCCAGCCTAGTCATTGGCATTGATAGGGGCAATGTTGAACATGTTATCTTGCATGGTCTCCCTTCCTCGTCACAGATTGGAAAGACTTGCTTTTCAGATCTGAGTGATTCTCCCCTGAGACAAGGTGCCCACTCAGGCAGTCCTTCAAGTCTTGGAGTCAATGGCTTCAACAATAACAATTGTCCCGCTAGCAATGCTACATATGAGAATACTTCAGTGGCTCATATTAACATAATGGTCAATATTAACTCACCCACTATCTTTCCAAATTTGTTTAATGAATCTATGCAAGAAGGACTTACTTTAGTGGATGCAGTAAGACATATCCCTATGGAGCTGACCCCCCCCCCCGCAGCCCAAGGCCACAGTAACCACGGATGCTTCCCAGACTGGGTGGGGGGGGGGGGTTCAGGGACAGACAGTCTAAGGCACTTGGTCATCAGCAGAGGCCAATTTGCATATCAATATCCTGTATCTAAGGGTGGTGTTTCTAGCATTGCCAGCATTCCACTATGCCCTTCCATCAGGGACTGTTGCTATTCAGACAGACAACATGTCAGTGATCTGGTACATTAACAAACAAGGGAGAACCAAATCCTATCCTCTGTGCTGGGAAGCCATGGGAATTTAGCAATGGGCGATAGTTTTCAACCACTTTCTAATAGCAATGCACATTCCTGGGGATTCCAACGTGATTGCAGACAAATTGAGCAGGTGCATTCTCCTGCCTCAGGAGAGGTCCCTCAATCCTGCAATATCGTCGATGATTTTTAATCACTGGGGCCAGCCTTGGTGCGACTTGTTTGCCTCACCCATAAATCACAAGTGCAGAAGCTACTTTGCCCTAATCCCCCTCGGGGGAACCCCCGAGGGATGCACTCATGCACAATTGGCTCATGGGACTGCTCTACGCTTTTCCCCCCGATACCATTGATCCTGCATTTCTTGAAGAAAGCAATTCAGTTGAGAAGCAACGTAATCCTCATTGCTTCTTATTTGCCCCAACAAGTTTGGTTCCCCTTCCTATGGCCTCATCTAGTATGCAAACCATGGATTCTGGATCCACCTCAGGAATTACTGTTACACCCTCAAGAGATGATCTACCCAAATCTCTCCAGCCTCGAACTGATGGCTTGGTTTCTCCACTTCCAATAATTGCCAGGCAGAAGAATCTCTCCTCACCTGTTCGTGACATTCTTCTGGCTTCTCATAAACCTTCCACCAGAAAATTGTACCATCATAAATGGAAGAGATTTGGTTTATGGGCTCGTGATAATAACATGGATCCTGATTCAGCCTCAGTCCCTGATGTACTTTATTCTCTCTGGACTATTACAATCTGGAGTAGCAGCTTCTATGATTCAGGTTTACCTGGCTGCTATTTCCAATTTTCATGATGGCTTCGGGGACACCTCCTTGATTTCTCATCGCCTCTGCCAAACTTTTCTGAAAGGGGTTTCTCACATCAGACCCCCCCCCCATTAGAGAACGTATTGAACCTTGGAATCTCACTCTCATGTTGCAAACACTAACTAAACCTCCCTTTGAACCTGCAGCCAATTATGACATGAAATTTCTCTCATGGAAGTCTCTTTTTCTGGTGGCTATCACTTCAGCATGTAGGATATCTGAACTTCAGGCCTTATGTATCAAACGTACCTACTTAAGTTTTCACAAGGACAGACTATTGCTTCGGACTAATCCTTCTTTCCTGCCCAAAGTAATTTCAGAGTTAACCATGAACCAGACTATCGATTTACCAGTGTTCTTCCCTAATTTTTCAAATAAAGGGGAGTACTGTCTCCACTTACTAGATGTTCACAGACAATTATGGTTCTACCTGGACAGGACAAAATCTTTTAGAAAATCCGAACAACTTTTTATCTCTTACTCTGGGACTAAAATAGGAGAGTCAGTTTCCAAGATTACGTTGTCAAAATGGCTAAGAGATTTCATATGTTTTGATTACCATCATAGTAAATTGCCTCTGCCTAACAAAATTAGAGTGCATTCAACCAGATCTGTGGCAACCTCAGTGGCCTTTCATTCTAGGGCTACCATGGACAATATTTGTGCAGCAGCAATGTGGGCCTCTCCACATACCTTTATTAATCATTACAAATTGGACTTGCTCTCCAGGGGGAGAGCTGTCTTTGGCTTAATGTTGCTCAGGTATATTCTTCCATAGGACCTCACAGGAAACAAGGTAGTTAGGGACTCTGTCTCATCAGTAAGGAATGAATGAAGATTAACAACATCAGATAAAGAAGTTATGTCTTACCATAATGTTCCATATGTGTTGTTCATCTTCATTCATTCATTAAGTCCCTCCCACCATCCCCCTCCAGTAGGCTCCTTGAGGATTTTTGGGTATGGTCCTTTACCTGGTTTAGGGTATTCTGAGCAGAAAAAGCCTCCGCTTTTATGTTCTTGTGCAAACTCGATCTGAGGTAATGGGGAGAGAGGCACTATGGGTAATCTTAGCATGAGAGTTTTTTGGCTAACATGAGCTTGGTACAGTGGGGGAGTCGGAACCGAACATCGTTTCCGTGCCCATCAGTTATGAATGAATGAAGATGAACAACACAGATGGAACATTATGGTAAGACATAACTTCTTTTTATTCCATATTTAGGGATATAGTAAGTAATTTAGTTACTAAATTATGGGCTGTAAAAAAAAACCTGTCCCAGGATTGTATTTAAGGAATTAGGTCTTAATATAGTAAGCAGACTTTTTTCCCGCACATGCCAGCTGCAGACATAGTAGGTGTTATATATTGCAATAGGTAAGATGGATTCAAAAACTCAGAGCTGCTTACAATGTAAGTCAATATTTCTCTGTGAAGTTATCACCTTCCTTACGTAAATATAGGACTTGATCAGCATGGTCACTGCACATCAGTAAGCATAAGCTTGTGACACACCTATGATATCCATTCTGCCCGGAAAGGCTAGCAATGAATTTATGTTAGTTGGCACGAAAACTTAATAAAAGAAAGAACCAGAAGTAGGCAATGTTTTGAACTAAATAACTAGATGCCGGTTGTCATGAAGAAAAGGATATGTACTCTGAATCTCAAGACCATGGATGCTGAAGCCACTGTTTGACATTACTGAAAGAAATGTAGCAAGGCTAGGACTTAATATCAGTTTGAGAAGTCTTTGCAAATACAGAAACTGATTAGCACCTGTACAGTAGCCCTAGAATGTCACAGTCAGGAATCACAAATTACATTCTGTAAAATGGGTATGGCATGGAATCACTGAGCTAACCTAGGATTTGTATAAGTTTCTTAGTGTTTCTTCCGTGATAATTATCTGTGTTGAGTAGTGATTATGCCTTGAATTAAATGGACATTTAATTTCAGTCCTCTATATTTTACTGAATTCTGTTCTCTTATTAGTGTTCTAATTAAAAGCTTAAACCAGCATTGAACTATTTTAGGATTACAGTGATATGCTGCAGTAGATTTTGCTGCCTGCATTTAAATATTTCTTCTTCATTTTTTCTTAAGCAAATCACTCATTATAAGCAGCCAACTGTTAATTATCTGAATATATAATTAGCTGAATGTACCTATTATCACCAGAAGTTATTTTACAAAGTAAAACTCTGTGATGCATACCATAAATTCTGTGAGCTAACTCGTCCTCAGTTACATATGACTGGCAACAAAAAGATTGCACAAAAAGTCCAAAAGCACTTATTAGAATTATTGTAAATGACATAAATTATCACTCTATATGTCTAATTGTGATTGCATTTGGCATTAAATTATATTAACATCACAAACATCTGAAGTTAAATGTTCAGTTAAATACATGATTTTAGTATGCCCTTAGTTTATGAATCTTAAATCTGTTCATCATTAGATTATCTAAGCCAATAACTTAAGTCCAGGAGTAACTTTTTTGTTTTTTCTGGTAAATGAAGTTTGGAACAGGCAAATTTGTCACGGGGCATCTTTAGTGGGAAAGGGAGGGTGTTGTTGGGTGGTTAAGGGAAGGGAGGTAGGTAGGATGGGTAGACGAAGTAAGTTAGAAGGGGAGTAGGCAAGAAAGGGTTAAGTAGTTTGGGAAAGGAAGGGAGGAAGTGAGGTAAGGAGAGGGAAGGAGCTTAGGTCTCTTGAGGTGGGGAATTGCTTGCTGAGATCCACATTTTGGCGTGGTTTTGTTGAAGCAGAATCATATCCTAGAAGACCTGAGGTGGTGGTAGTAAGGTAGGCCTTTGGTGATTATATTGAACAAAAGGGTGAGTACAGTTTCCCTAGGTAGAGTATGAATTATATATATATATATATATATATATATATATATATATATATATATTTTTTTATTTTTTTTTTTCTTGTACAAGGTAGAATATACGTTATACAATGCAATTTATAAGTAAGGCAGAATATAGCTTACACAGAGAGAGAATGAACTAGTTCACAGTATTAAAAAAATAAATAAATAATGAAAAAGATGGAATATTTTTATAGTACCATAGTATATTTGGACATGTGCTTACGTATCTGTATGTCTGACAAGTTTTAAACTGATTTATAGTTTAACTAAGAAAGCAATAATTTCAGAAATCAGTTATCCTAGAGCCTTAAAATAGTTGAACTTACATTTGCCAGACTGGTGTGGTTTCTATCACCTTGAAAAATCAAGTAGTATGTCAGTATTTTGCCCTTTCTGAAGTTGCATTGGCCGTTCATGGTTGGTTCACCAGTGCAGGGCCCGGATTAAGTGATGCTTCACGTCTTTTCCTCTACTAGTCCTTTTCTTGGTAATAGTTGCTGCACCTACTGGATGACGTATTTTGCTGGTGATTCGAGGTGAGGTGGTGAATGGTCTGGGTGATTCGGTTGTAGGCCCGTGCTATTCTCAGTGGTGGTGTCTGTGGTGTCTATGTTTTCGGGGTGTTGGTCAGAATCAGGATGACTTTCGAGCTAGAACTTGCAGTCAGAGAGTTTGTGGTGGCTGGGTCTGGCCAGTCAGACATGCCATGTGGTTGCATGATATGTTTATTGGTGGACAGTGGGACAGGCAGTGACAGTGTGATGGTTTTCGCAGGCTTGTTCATTTGCTGGTAAAGGTAATTTCCGAGCATGCACGGTAGCACCTGCATTGTCTTGGCTGGGTTATATAAAATACATAACCTAGGTGCCTTGTGATCAGGATACAGGTTGCTTTCACTGGAGGAATGCGTTCAGTGGGAGACAAAATAATATTACTAAATAAATAAATAAATTAAAAGAAAAGGAAACACGGTTTGGCTGCTTGCCTGGAAGAGGGGAGCTCTGTGGTGCAGGTTGTGTGTGCTAGAGGAATGTCTCTGGTGCTAGGCAGTAATAAAAATACAAAAAAAAAAAGAGAAACCATAACGCAGGGTAACCAAGGTTATCTGTGCGACCGTTGCACCATCGTGAGGTATGATCTGGGTGTATGAGTAATACAATAATTTACATTTTATTACTCTCTTTCGGGGAAGTATTAAGGGACAAAACAGAATTACGGCTAGTTAGCCATTCATACAAACAACTCAGAGTAAGACAAGCAAGGTCACTGCAGAGATTTTACTTAGAGCTGATTTGGCATATTGGTGTGTTGCTCTGACTGCAGTTCAGGTGGTCCTGGTTTTGCGACTTGGCAGAGTTGTCTTTTGGGGGGTATCAGAACCATGTTGGTTGAGAGGGTTTCTGCACGTTGCTGGCTTGATAAGGTCCTGGTTCAATACTTAGCAAGACTATACACTCTATTTCAGTACTGTCATGGCAAGCACTGGGCATATGTTTTCAAAAAGAAAAAAAAAAGAGAAATGCACATGGGTGTACATTCGTTGGATAGGAGGAATAGCAGGCAAAGGGGAGCTATTAATATGACTGGAGGCCCAAGTGGTGTGCTGGATTAGTGCAGGGCGGTTTCAGCGTAGGTTCATGTCAGAGTGTGTGTGTGTGTGTGTGTGTGTGTGTGTGTGTGTGTGTGTGTGTGTGTGTGTGTTTGTGTCCGTGTGTCCTCACAGGCTTTGGCTTATAATGTTCTTCTGTTGTTTCAGGTTTCAAGGTGCAATATGGCAGATATCCAGGAGTTGCGACAGAGGTGGGAAAGCATCATTGCCCAAGCAGAGGACCTGTTCTGGGGGATGCCGAATAAGGACACTGTGACGACCAGCAAGCAGAGCCCCAACACTCGGAAGAGACAACAAATGGTGAAGGGTAAACAAGTAACCAGAGGCAAGAGAGAACGCCAGGTGCAGCCAGCTGAGAACAGGACAGCAGAGGTCATATCATCGGAGTCAACACTTGCTGCTCTGACAGGTAATGATCCTACAGTCCCTGTTGGGGGGGGGGGCTGAAGTAGAGTAACACAGACTGGGGACCAGAGATTGGGTGACAGGGTTAGTGGACTGCCTATGTTTTTGCAGGATTCTAGGGGTGGCAGTGGGGTTCTGCAGACCTTATTGGGCCAGGATTTTAGCATGGATGGTAGTCTTTTGTTGCTAGAGGAAGAGATCAACCCTTGTTTAGAGGAGTTAGGGTCAGACTTTGGGACTTGACCGGGAGAATGGTTGATTATGCAGGTGTTGGGACAGGAGGGTGCAGCAGTCCTTCTGACTCCGCACATACCTCTTATAGTAAAGGAGAAGATCTGGAAGGGAAAGTATGTGGACATTTTCGAGTTAGTTAATGCATTTGGTGTTCAGTGCCTGCTGGAAGCTGAGAGGGTGAATGGGAAAGACCTAGTGGCAGCCTTGGCTGCTCTAGGTAGTAGGC
Organism: Protopterus annectens; assembly: GCF_019279795.1. Taxonomy (NCBI): domain Eukaryota; kingdom Metazoa; phylum Chordata; order Ceratodontiformes; family Protopteridae; genus Protopterus; species Protopterus annectens. Next base: position 1,962,049,360 of record NC_056737.1, read on the forward strand.
AAGTGGGGAAGCTTCAGTAGAGAACGTGGGAGAATTGGGTTTTGGGATTTGTGTACTACATGGCGGTATAGTTGGAGAGGGATGGTACTTTGGACTTTCTGCTCTTGGCTTATTTTCTGATGATATGGGAGGCACAAAGGATATGGCCAGGTAATGCTTGGCTTTGGTATGATCAGAAATTCCGCAAGAGGAAGTCAGTCAATAGGGCAATGTGCTGGGAGGTAAGACACGGCTGATATCTGGTTGTCCACCATGATTGACAGCTTTGCTGGTGGCAAAAGAGATAGTAAGTTCGCAGAAGATGTTGTCAGAGTATGTTGGTCTTTCAATGCGGGGAGATGTGCTTGGACAGCTTGCAGATTTTTCCATGCTTGTTTGAAGTGTATGGCAGTGCAGTGCAGTAGGAGTGAGGGTCAATTTGGGAGTCAGACATCATCCTTTCCTGGTCAGAGGGGATTAGGCAGTCTTTCTATGGGGTTGCAAGGGGTACGGGGCAGGGCCAGTTTTCATGGCCAGAGGGGAGGGTCCTTTCAGGGGACAACCGGGAGACTCATTCGCCTATTAAAGTGCATGTCCTGCAGGACCTGCTGTTGTGGTATCTGCAGCCGGCAGCGGCATGGGAATTGATTGAAGGTTTTTCAAAGGGGTTTTTGATCAAGTCAGGCTTTGTGGGGGATGGTAAGATGGGGGAAAATTTGAAGTCAGTGCGGCGGAGGGAAGATGTTTTTGGGGTTTGGTTGAGAAGGAGCATCAGGTGGGCAGGTTACTTGGCCTGTTTGATGGCCCTTCATTTACCCATTTCAAGGCATTGCCCTTGGGTTTGGTTCCCAAAAAGAGACCAGGTGAGTTCCATTTGATACACCATTTATCTTACCCAGAAGGGAAGGTTGTCAATGATTTTATCCCAAGGGAGGAGGTTAAGGTGACTTATGTGTCGTTGGATGATGCGGTCCACATCATTTGGAGTTTTGAGGACCCCTGGCTCGTGAAGGTGGACATTGAGTCTGCCTTTTGCCGTTATGTGAGGAGGATTGGCCATTGTTAGGCATGGTAGTGGGGGATAAGTTTTATTCTGACACAGCTATGCCGATGGGATGTGCAGTGGTTTGCTCCACTTTTGAAAAGTTTAGTACGGCCTTACATTGGATATGGCAATAGCGGGTGGAAGACCAGAGAGCAGTATATTACTTAGATGAATTCCTACTAATGGGTGAAGGGAAAGAGGGAGCATTAGTGGTGATGTGGGAGTTTTTGGGGATGTGCGAGGAGTTGGGAGTTCCATTGGCTACTCATAAGTTGGAGGGCCCAGCAAATGTGTTAGACTTCTTGGGGTTGAATGTGGATGCGGGACTAGGATTATTTCACCTGCTGGGAGAGAAGGTAGCTAGGCTACAAGAGAAGATAGTATGGATGAAGTCTAGAGATAAGGTGTGGGTGAGGGATGCTATGGAGCTGTTGGGGTTGTTGAATTTTGCCTGTAGGGCAGTGCATCCAGGGTATACATTTTGTAGGTCAGTGGCATTTCTTTTGAAAGTGAGTAAGGGTAACCACCATTGGGTCAGAGTTAGCAAATTAACACATGAGGACTTAATCTTATGGCTACAGTTTTTACAACAGTTTAATGGAGTCATTTTTTGGCAGATAGATTGGGTAGGCCAGGGAGATTTACAGCTGCTTACAGATGCAGCCGGTGGGTTGGCTATGGGAGCATTCTTTGTGGGACAATGGTTTGCAGTGCCATGGCCTCTTCAGTGGCCATAGGAATGGAAGCGTCATGCTGCTTTTCTGGAACTGATGCCAATCTGGGTGGCATCAGTGGTGTGTCAAGATAATTTGAAGGGTAGGAGGGTTGTGTTTAACTCAGACAATATTGCAGTTGTGAGAGTTACAAACTAAGATGGCTAAATCTGAAGGTTTGTTCATGTAATTGAGTAAATTAGTTCTTCAGAGCTTGTTGATTAATTTTTTTCTTTTATAGGGGTACATGTCCCAAGGGTTAAGAATGAGATTGCTGAAAGCCTGTCTCATTTTCAGTTTTCCAGGTTTTGGCAGGTGGCTCTGATGGCAGCATGGAACCCCATGGTGGTACAAGATGAGGTGTGGCAGATTGGGCAGCAGTGATCAGCAGGGTGGTTCAGCAGCCTTGAGCAGTGTCCACCAGGAAGGCTTACAACAAAGCTTTGCATGATTTTTACAGTTTTGTTAGGCAGCTACCAGAGGAGGAATGTATGTGGTTGGAAGAGTTGCTGTTGCGATATTTAGTGGTGTTTAGGGCACAGGACAAGGCGGTGAGATCGGTGAGAGTGGATGTGGCAGCAATTGGAGTGTTTTCCCAGAAGGCAAGACTGGAGGATTTTATTAAATCCTGACAGTTGGGTGAGTGTTGAAAGGATGGGGCAGGGAGGAAGGCTTGAACAGGGATAGGCGATGGCCGGTGATGAGGGGAATTTTAAAGGTGTTGTTGCAGGGTGTGGGTAGGATATTTGGTGATTTAGAAGACTATGTTGTTTGGGGAATGCTGAGTGTATGGATGTACATTACCAGTGAGCAAATACTCCCTACCGGTTACAGCATACTAAGAGTAGACCAGCTAAACAAGAAAGGAGGTTTTGTAGCTATAATATTTAAACAGCATTTAAACATCCAGATCTTAAAATCATCAGTTCCACAAATAGGCAATGAAAAAATAATATATACCAGCTTCAAAATAAACCAAAACCATCAACATAATTGGATGCTACTTCCCACCTGGCCAAAACATCCCTCCACTAGAAAACCTCCTCAGCTGGTCTACCCACCATCTCCCCTAAGAAACTATCATTTTAGGTGATTTCAATATTGACTGGCAATCCCGTTCTGGCAAAAATCCAACCTATCATATAAACCTTCATGGCTTCACCCAACTAGTCCAGTCGCCAACCAGTATAAATAAAAACTCCAGCAAGCACACTACCCTGGATTGGATACTAGTCAGTAAGAGCCCCAAGTCATATATAACAGGCTGCTTATCAGATGTACTCAGTGATCACTCCCCAACATTCCTACTCAAAAAATACCTATACCAAGCTAAACCTGTCATCTACCGTCAAATACGTAAAAAAACTAAACTTTAACCCACTCACGTTCATCTCATCCCTCAAAGAATGTAACTGGCATCCCCTAAAGTACCTCAGTCTTGATGACGCAGTTGAATTTTTTAATACTACCTTCCTGAGCATCTTTAATTACCATGCACCCATAAGACTTTCCAGAACGAAAGCACAACCCTCCCCATGGCTACAGAAAACTACTAAGTCAGAAATGAAAAACAGGGATAAAGCCTAGGAGCACTGGTGCAAAACCAAAACCCCCTCAACTAGACAGAAATTCCTAGAACTACGCAATAGAGTTAAAAAGCTAATAAAACAGGACAAATTCCAATACTACCAGTCTGCCCTAGACTCCTCCCAACACAGCCCCAAACAATTCTGGTCCTCCATAAACTCCATCCTCCACCCAGGTAAAGTCAGTACCCCTCCTACTAACATCCCTCACTCCTCCAAAATTATTGCTACCTCATTCAACACACACTTCACACAAACCATACTATCATTAGCTAAACAATACAACCCCCCTCCCCTCCAACCCACACCTTCAACTAGTAATCTCCCCAATGCCTTCTCTTTTTCTCCTGTACCTACCTCCAACATAAAAAAACTCTTAACTAAACTTAAGCCCACCAAATTAGCAGCAGACAACCTCCCAAGTGAATACCTACAAATCGCAGCTGATGCTCTGGCCTGCCCAGTATCCATCTTGCTTAACCGATCTCTGTCAGAAAGTTACGTTCCCACACTGTGGAAAGTATCACATAAAATTCCCCTCCACAAAGGTGGCCCCTCCACAGAACTAACCAATTACCATCCCATAGATATTCTCTCTACACTCTCCAAAATACTAAAGAGATGCATACATTCTCAGGTCTCAGACTACCTCCTTACTAACAACCTCCTTTCCAATACTCAGCATGGTTTCTGACCAAACCATAGCACCACCATTGCCTTACTCTCCTTTACTAACACTATCCTTCAGCATAAAAACAATGGCTATCTCTCCTCTGCTACTTTCCTAGACCTATCTAAAGCATTTGACATGGTCCCACACAAACAACTCATCTCTGTCATCAATAACCTATCATTTTCTCAATCAGTCACCAACTGGTTTCAGAGTTACCTGTCTGACCGCCAACAATCCTTTGTATGGCAGAATGACATATCTCCCCAACTACCTGTCTCCATAGGGGTTCCCCAAGGATCCATCCTTGGACCCCTACTCTTCTCTGTTTTCACCAATAATCTAGCCTCTGCCACCAAACATGGCACACTCATACAATACGCAGATGACTCAACCATCATCTTCTCAGCCCAGTCCCTACCCAAACTGCAAAAAGTCACACAAGAAGCCTTTTCCTCTGTTGAAGCTTGGTTATCCGATGCCCAATTAATACTCAACCCAAACAAAACTAAACTACTCATCTTCCAACCCACCAAACATACTCAAAACAACTCTCACTTTAACATCACAGCAAAAGACAACACCACTATATAGTCAACTGAACACACCAAATTGCTATGAGTGGAAATAGACAATAAACTAAAATTTGACATTCACATATCCATGACCATAAAAAAATTCCACAAAAAACTAGGAGCGTTATACAGAAATAAGCAACTTCTCACCAAAGCAGCAAAGATTTCAATAGCAAATTCCCACCTTATCTCCACCCTACTTTATGCCTCTCCAATATATACCAACCTAAGGCAATGTGATCTAAACAAGCTAGAGACCTGCTACAACAAAATCGCCAAATTTGCCACAGGGGCATCCTACCGTAGTCACCACTGTCTCTCACTTGCTGAACTGGACTGGCTTGAACTCCCTCAACTCCTTCAATGGTATCAACTATCACTCGCCCACAAACTAGTAAGCAATCCACTAAATGTCCCATCCCTCCAGAATCTACTCCAACCCTATCGCACCACCAGACCACTAAGATCCAGCAACAAAAATCACTTGCAGATCACTAAAGCCAATAACTCTGCAGGTGAAGCACTATTCTCTTGCGCCATAGCCAAATTATGGAACTCCCTCCCACCCACAATTACCTCTGTACCATCATGCACCCACTTCAAAACTTTACTAAAAGTGCACCCAAAAACATGCTGGCTATGCCCTTGCAACTCCCACTCTAATATCACCCACCCCATCCAACCGCTACCTTTCTTTCCACCCCACTAACTACCTTGATTATAGCAAGCTCAGATGCTCATAAGCCTAGTACTTATTATACAGCAGGAACTTCTTGTAACATTTGTTAATGTCTGTTATGTACTTCGCAGATAAAGATTCTAGTTGTCTACTGATGTACTATGTTCTTCATCTGTAAATATGTTTGTAATTAATTGCTATGTTAAATTGTTAATCGCTATGTAATCCAATGTAACTTCTGTCTGTTTATTTTAACTGTGGAGCTTTTCTCCTTGGGCCGCCGCTGAAAATGGACCTACGTCCAGTCGGACACTCCTGGTCAACAAATGTAAATAAATAAATAAATAAAATAAATGTACTTTGGAGCTTTTTGAGTGTCAGAGTTGTTGGGGCCATTGGTATGGGATGATGCTATGATGCTGCCAGGGGCAGTTCATATTAGGTTAAGGTCATCTAAGACTGATCAAGCAGGGAAAGGGGCAACAATAGTTTTGGGGGAAGACAGACTGCAGCTGATGTGTCTTGTGGCATGGGGAAGGAGATTGCGCACAGCTCAAGAAGATAGATTACATGGCTTAGTTTTTAGGTCGGTAGGAGGTAGGACATTAATGGGGGGCAGTTGATTTTAGTCATGAGAAGGACCTTTTGAAGTATGGGTATTGATGGAGGTAAATTTTCTACTCATTCTTTACGGATGGAGCGTCAGATCTGGCTAAAAGGGGAAGCTCGATCAAAGTCATTAAAAGGGTGGGTTGGTGGTTTTCCAAGGCATTTTTGGCTTATATCGGATGAGGGTGGGTGTCGCTTATTCTATTGTTAGTATTAGATATATATATATATATATATATATATATATATATATATATATTTTTTTTTTTTTTTTTTTTAAGGGAGAAGAATTGTCATCTTAGATGTGTATTTGGCAGCAAGGCGGGCTGCGGTTAGTAGTAATGGTACTGACTTGGGGTTACATCGATTTGGATGGAAGGTCATCTGGCATGGCATTAGAGGGCTGAAGTGTAACTGGCTGCTTCAGGTATTTACAATGATGCAGAGTCAACTGGGGTTGCCTCAAAATTTATTGGCGCACCTAGCGGGTAATGATTTGGGTGGCAATTAGTTTATCAAATAAATGAGGATTTTTTAGCTTTAAGGAGGCTTTATCCAATGGTATGTCTGGTATGGTTGGAGATTATTCCTCAGTTAGTTTGGCGGGATGCTAGAAAGTTTTCTGCAGTTGAGAGGGCATGGAGGTTTGTGAACTTTTATCTGTCAAAATAGTTGGGGGGGGTGGGGGTGAGTACTATACAGCACAAGGAGTTTGCTGATAGGGCTCCTATGTAGTTCAGGGCAGATAGGGTTCATCTTAGTGATTTGGGGCTTGACTTATTTAATTTAAATCTAGGATTGTTTTTGGAGGGGCTGGCTAGTGTTTGGAGGGAGTGAGGGGGAGCAGCCTGTTAGGCTGGTAGGTGGAGAAGAGGGACAGGCTTGCCTGTCTTCTGTTCCCTTTCTGGTGCATAATTTGTTGACGGACTTTGGAGTGGTGGAAGAGTGTATTGTGGATGCTGCTTGGACTTGGTGGTTTGGTTGGAAAGGAGGTGTTGGGATGAAGGCGAGCAGTGGAATTCTGCATTGAAAGTGTGAGGATAAGTGAGCAGATGGGGACACTGCTTATTCCAAGGGTGAGTGGTGGTACACTGCCCTTATGGATGGTCATTTAATGTTTTCACTGTTCAATGAAGAGAAGTTATGTTTAATAAAGTTTGATGCATTTATTATTATATCACAATAAAATTGATAACAGAGCAAACCACAGCACAAGGAACCATAAAAACAAATTTTAATCAGGAACAGAATATCAAAGAGGTAAGCGCTTTCACTATCAGCTTCTTCAGACCATACAAACATGTCCCTCACCACTCAAATAATTTATTATCATGTTCAAGCAATAAAGATTGTCAAAAATATTTTGGTGTTTGGTTGTTTTATTAAAGTGGAATGTGACAAAATAAATTGCAGCTTTTGGGTGGGTCAAATTATGTTTTACAATGCAGCACATAAACTTTTATTCTAATACAAGATATGTTAAAGACTATATTCTTAAATTTGCATAGTAGTTTGTCTATTTGGAGATTTGTAAAGAAGTACATAGAGTAATTAGTAGTGGTAGGTACTTTCTTTAAGTTGAGGGATGCATATGGCAAAATAATTGATAGGGATAAAAATGTGGGAGTAAGACAACAATGGGTGATGGGGAATCATTTTTTTTTTGTTTTTTTGTTAGAACCAAGCTTTCAACTGTATTCTCTTATACTTAATACGCAAATTGCAAGCCCAGATTGGTGATGCTGCTTCCCACATCTGAACTGGAATTAAAGCACTGGGTTCTAGTCCTCTCTCCTTCTTCTATTGTAAGCACTGAAGCTTAAAGCACAGTTTTAGCAACTGATTATAATTCCCAAAGTTTGTTATTTCTCTGACTGAGAAAAGGGATTTCAATATGGATGTAACCATCAGTGACAATGACTGACGGCTCCATATAGAGTGACATGTGTGCCATAGTCATGAACTTGTACATTAGCTGACTGGAGATGGCACATTCTTGGAATTAATGGTGAAAAGTATAAGACAGAACATTCTGTTTTTGGCAATTTTATAAGACATCCACTGAGCTATTCTGACAAAACAGAAGTCATACTGTGAAAGAAATAAATCTCTTTGGACAAAAACGGTTACAAAAGCCTGAATATTCTCATAATCCTGATATTTAAATGGGGACAGTTTGGCACACTAGTACAGGAAAAGTATATTCTAAATAAAACTGGACCCATCCCTGATAAAGAGTTTACCTATGGATGTTTGCTTTAATGGCGGTCGAGCAGCTTAAGTGTGAGAATTTAATGTCATGGCGAGTTTCGCTGCAATGTATTGAACCATGCATAGCTCTCAACCTTCCATCTCCAAAATGAGGATCACTCGCCTTCATAATGTGGAACAAATGGGCAAAATGTTGAACACATACTAATGGCATACTAACAACTTCAACTAGGAAGGTCATGGGATGGTTAAAATATGCTGGTTTTACTTATAAAAAAGATCCTTTAATGAATTAATATGATTGATTTCCATTTACCATGGATTTCACTTAAAAAATTCCTAACACTGAATGTGTGACAGACTCTTTCAATGTGGAACTTTGAGGAACTTCGAGGAACATGAACTTTTTAAGACCCCAAATGAGGTACGTTCCTCGTAATGAGGTACACTTGAGAGGTATGTAACCATGCAAGCCAGTGGTGCATTTCCCCCTTTTTTCTCTGTAGTGCAACTGTAGAGTTGCTATATATAATTTCATGGGTGTGGTGGGATTACTCCCAACATCAAGGGTACAGGGGGTTGTTCCCTGGAGGAAAAATATTTTACGTGATTTTTTAGGTTATTTTGGCTCACCAATTTTGAGATTTAGTTTTCAATAAACGATGAGCTAAAAAAAAGATGATCAATGGCTCCAAGGCAAGTCCTGGCTGAAAAATCAGTAATACATGAAATTATAACCATTAACCAATTGAACAACAATGGTTGTACTAACCAGCTTCTCATTCTAACTGTATCCAGCTCTGAGCATAGGGATACTCTATTTGTATCAGTTTAACTTTCTGCAAAGCACATGACAAAGCAAGGCCACAGCAAAGAATGTCGTCTGTGCACACCTCTAGAAGCAGTGCTATCTTATTTACTTCAATTCTCTCAGTAACTGAAGAAATGTTTTTAAATGTTATTGACATTGTTATTATCAGTATTAAATTAAAACAGAAATATGGAGCAGTGAGAGAATCAGTACATGTGTGACAAACAATGCAAAAGAACACTTCATCTTAGATTAGAAACAAGAATTAGTGTGGCTGCTACCCTCATGATATCATATAATGCACACAACACTCATGCAAAGCATAACATATTTTATTAAGAGAGTGCACTGCTCTAGGTCTGTGATTTTACTGCCACATCCCAAAAGGGCATATTTGGAAATGAATACCTGGTAACACAGAGTTAAACCCTTGGTAACATAGAGTTAAACCCCATCACCAGGAGAGTCACAACAGAAAATATCAATTTACTAATTAAGAGGGGTAGTGGAGGCTGGTGACTTCAACCAAATGGAGGGGGGGGTGCTATATTATGGCAGATCAATACCCTTTTATCTGTGATTAGTGTCAGTAGCCTGGGTGAAGAGCTATATGGCATCACACTTTTTTCACTGTCCCTGATTTTAACTCAAATTTGGTGACATTTAGAGAAACTGTGGTGAATTACAGTTAATAAATAATGACATTAATTAGAGTTAAGGACCTATTTTACTTCAGAAAATGTATATAATAATCAACCTATTACTCTGTCATTGTCTCGATTTAATAGTATTAAAACTGTGAAAGTGTCCCTGATTTGGCTGAAATGCAAGGCATCCCCCACTGCCTTCCCATTCTTCCACATACTCACATCCTTTAGTGTACCCCAATACCCCATTCAGTGTCTCCCCACATTGTCCAGTTTACTTTTTTCTACACTTTTAGACATTTTGCACTATTCTTCAGCTTTATCTCTCATCCTTTTGACACACCCCAACTGGGCCAAAAATAATTGAACTAAGCTGTGGGCTTCCAGGACCCAGAGGCCACAGGGTGTTTAGATATACTGAGGTGTATTTTAGAGTGTCTCCCCTGATCTTTTTGATTCAGTGATGCCCTGTAGAAAAATGATGACTATGGAAAGCTATCCAATCTTACTCTTTAACTTTGCTTTGCCCCATTCAATTGGGATAACTGCACTATAATAGCAGTTGAAAAAGTAACTGAAATAAGCCAGGGGTCCTGCTATGATCCGAGAAGCCAAGTTTTTTTCTAGATGCTGAGAAGTAGATTTTAGTTTTCTAACCCTTTGATTCATTGAAGCCCAAATAGAAATCATGACTAGGAAGAAATACAGCCTTCTTTTTCACTTTCCTTTTACCCGCAGCCTTTCCATTCACCTTAACTGGCCAAGAGTGCAGTATAATAACTTCAGAATCAGTACTGAAATTAGCCAGGGGTCTGAGGACCATTAGGTCCTCTAGTAGCCATGAGGTCATAGATGCTCTGAGCTGCGTTTTACAGCTATTTTACAGCCTTTTGATTCAATGATGTCCTGAGCAATAAACATGAGCAAGGAAAGAAATTCCATCTTTTCTTTTAAAATGTGTCTGACAAAATAGCAACATGACCGTTTGTGAACATCTATGGGCAGGGCTAGTTTAGAGGAGGTTCAGGGCAAAGGCCACTATTAAGTCTGTGTCAAAATCCACTTACACAGTCTCGGGTGTGGGGGCCACAAAGACACCAGAAGCTCTGAGGGTCTGGCTGTTCTGTGAAGCATTTATGCCTTATTTCCAAAAGATAATGACTTGTTAACTTTTTATACTGCTACAAGAAGAGAGTTATGTATATGGCAACAATATTTTGTGTATCCATAGATTAAAAAAGCATCTGTAATATTATTAAAAAAATAGAAACAAGGTCTATCTCGCAAGCACACACATATCTAGATGAGCTGGTGGTGCACACACACACACACACACACACACACACACACACACACACACACACACACACACACACACACACACACATAGTCACACTTGCATAACTGTGAACATATCAGATATCTGCTGGCAATCAAATGAATGAATAAATACACAAAGATTGGATCAGGAATTAATTTCTGCTTTTTGTTGTCAGAAACATGCAGTGTAACCCACTGAAATCCCCTCTACACATGCGCGTGCGCACACACACACACACACACACAAAACATTGCTCAGCTGTCCCTGATTCTGGTTTAAAATATACACTTGCTCTTAGTCAAAAGGCCAAGAATTGATCTATCCCTCTCAGTCCCTATTAAAACCAAAGATTTGTGGAGAAAAGGTGCATTACTTACATTTAATAAATAATGACGATCACTATTAGGATTACATACTTTTACTTCAGTAAGTGCATGGTGTTAATTCACACTCTCTTATTCACTGAGCTTTTCAGGTATATCTTAAAAAGTGTACGTATTTGTCCTTGACTGAAGAGCAGCTCTTACAGTCCTTTCCGGCACCATGCCAAACATATCTCTTAAAATAAATAAATAAAACTTATAAATAAATAAATAAATAAATGAATAATATTTCTGTGCAAAAAGTTCAAGTCCCCATCTACTCCCCCCTTCTTAGTCACAGAAGAAGCCCTCACTGCTTCATACATCAGCCCAGTCAACCTCTTCTAAAGTGGCATTTCAGCAATTCAGAAGTACAAGAATCTCTGTTGTTGACACAACTGACATTGGTTTTCAAATTAGCTGCACTGAATAAGCCCGTGTATGTATTTTCTTTTTGTAAACAGAGTGCAGAACTCCATTCATTGTCTATATTGTTAACTTAAAAATTATATAATAAAAAGTGAATAAAATATTTATTTGAGCTGTGTTTTGCTGGAGGGGCTACAGCCCAGCAGACAGTGCACACAAATCGCCCCTGTTTGGGAACAGTATTTGTTCAGTGATCTTATGTGACTGTTACCTACAATAAACAAACAACCCCCACCACCCTTTCTGTTTGCTTAAGTGATGTAGTAGGACACAAGCAACCTGGGCAGGATGAGTGCTTTCACATATTTTGATCTAACTATAATCTCCTTCAAGCTGTACATTCTCCAGGATGGGGGTTAAGTATACTGCATTTGTTGGGTTGTTTGTATTCCACCTTTTTACTTATTGGATAGTTCTAAGTCAACCATTCTAAGTGACTTTGTACTGTTCTATTTCTCTGCAAATAAAATTGTAAACAGAAATGTATATGGGGATGGCTTATTTCAGAAAACATTGCAATATTCACAACCAGGACCTCATATGGCTTGACTAATACACTGTGAATAAGTTTTCTACAATCTTATAAATGATGCATTTATATGTCACTAATACAAGGGAGCTTCATTTGTCAAAAATATTCATGCATATTATAGTGAGTGTGAATTTATAAATGTACATTTTGGTACTGTCCCAAAATATACAGTCAAAACAAACTCATTTCCTGCAGCTCAGTGCCTTATTGGCAATAGCTAAATACAATGGGGGGACGCCTTTGCTTATTGCCTTGCAAATTTCTCATACTCTTGTATACCATATCATCATTATTTCTATTTGCATTCAGGAGCCATGAAAAATGTTGAACGTTGTTTGTTAATTTGTGGTTGCATTAGAGATTTAAGTATTTTGCAGCAGTTAGAATCATGTTGTACAGGGGGGCGTGGCCAAGGATGAACACAGGATAGCAGCAGATTTCTTCAGCTCCACCAATTTCACAGCACTGACAGGAAATAATTACTTTAAAAATTAATTTATGAAGTAATTTTCTTTCTAAATATGTTTGGAATATCTATTTCTTGAATAATATCTAAAAAAGAAAGAAAATTTTAATAATATTCCTGTCAGAAAACACCTTGGAAATTTTTCTGTCAGCTCCTCTGTTTGAAATGAGTTCCAGTAAGACAAATTCTCAAGATTCCAGCATCAAGAAAGAACTTCAGTCTCTGATATCTACAATCCAGCAGCTTACTGCCAAAATGGATAAACTGGATACTAAAATTGATACCTTCATAGAAAAAACTACAAAACAAATAGATTTGTTACATATAGACTTGCAACAACAGAAGACTCAGATTACAGGCATAGAAGAGACTGTAAATGACATGGAGAATAGAATCCAAGAAGAAGAAATCAACATTGAGTTTTTGCTGAAACAGAACACACATCTACAAACTAAACTTGATGACCTGGAAAATAGATTTAGGCGCAATAACATTAGGATTTTTGGACTGCCAGAAAATATAGAAGGTAACAATATTACTTCTTTTTTAAATACATGGCTCACTAAAACTTTAGACTTGCCAGAAGCATTTTCTTTTGGTATCGAAAGAGCCCATAGATCCATATCTAATTCTAACTCTAACAAAAAGTATCCTAGATCAGTTATAGTTAGATTTCTATCATCTTTTGATAAAGAGATGGTACTTAAATCTGCTTGGGCTAAAGCACCTGTTAAAATGAATGAGGCAACTGTGCATTTTGACAATGACTATTCTTCCTTGGTAATAACTAAAAGAAAAGTTTTTCTGCCATTAATAAGAGAGCTTAAGAAAGCACAGTTTAAAACCTACCTTCTGTTTCCTGCCAAACTAAAAATCTTTCTTCCTGATGGCCCTAGAATTTTTGAAGACTTAGACTCTGCATTGCTGTTTATCAAAAAAAATAAGATTTTGGATAAAATAGAGGAAATGGAATGGGCTAGTCCTTCATTAAAGAGGTTGGCAACAAAAGCTTCATGGAAGACTTCAGAGAAGAAAAAAATACTAAAAAACAAATGACTTGTTCTATGTTTTTTCTTTTTTCTCTCTCTCTCTCTTTTTTCTTCACTATTAGTCTTTTTAAATACAGTTACTGCATTTTCAGAAAGCCACAAATATTCTGAAAAAGATTTAATCAAAGTTATTTTCTGTATACAAAGAACTGTTTTTGTTTCATAAATAGTCAAAATATCTGAGGAACTAATAACAAGCTATCAATCAACCTGTTTCTCTTTGTGACAAAGAGACCCAAGGTTAGTAATTTGATACATTTTTTTCTTTTCTCTTTTGTTTTAAATAATGACATTCTTTTTAGATTATGCATTCAGTAAGGGGTGGGGGAGGGCAGGGAGAGAAGTGTAATGAAAATATGATAAGTGGAATAATAACTTATTAATTCCTTGTAAAAAAAGTATATATGCTGTTTAAATACTGTTGCTAATTATTTTGCCATGATTCTATTGCTTATACTTGTTTACAAATAATCTGTCATGCTTTAATTACTAATAATTAGAACTAAATAGTAGTAAATAATATGTTTCATATCTATCTTTATTAATATAAACAGCAAGTAATATTCCACTGTAGATACTTTTTATAGCTTCCTTTTTTATTTTTCTATTTCTTCTCTTACTCTCTTTTTATTTTCTACTCTCTTTTTTTTTCTTTTCTCTCTCTCTCTCTTTTTCTTTCATATAAGTACATTTACATGCTTTTGATAATACTGATACAGGTATATAATAAGATTTGTATAAAAAATTGAATAGGGGCATAAAAAATTAGTTGCATTATATATTAATAACTGTGGGCTTAGTTTCACTGTCATAGAGACTGTAATAATTTGTAAAATACTTTGCGAAGGTTTTGCTCTGTTTAGTTTCATTTATATTGCTAAATGAATGTCAGTCACTTGCATTTATCAAAATTCCCGCCAGAATGTTAAGGGAGACAATTTGGGATGTGGGTTACCTCGTGAATAGTGTCCTCGAGTTGTTTTAAAAGCTTCAACACTCAGAATTCACGCAGAGAAGCTGAATGCAGTCAGTTTGAACTTTGACCCCTGAATTCACACTGACACATCGCAGATTCAAGAACACTCTACCAGGATCTACCAGGAAGTAGAACTGCTGCAAATGCGACTCTGCGATGGAAAATGAACTCTATAACATTTAAATGTGAGTTATTTTTTATAACTACTTACTTATTCATGTTACAATTTATAAATTATGAAAGTTATAATGATTTTAAATGATTCAGTATCCCATAGTAAGCAAATGTGATATTTTAGAAGGCATAGAAAGTAAAACATGTATATATATGTTTTTGAAAGTTTACTTGACTGCAACATATTAATGTATGTAAATACTTATGATTTGAACATATACAATGCTACAATTCATTTGACTTATCTAACTGACAAGCATAAATATCATTATGATTTTATCTTAGAAGAAGTTGTCATGTGATATATTTTAAAGCAGCAGTTCAGATATATAAAATACAGATGGCTTTCTTCACAATAATGCAAGTATATCTGGGAATTTACATAGCTATGCAGTATGATTTGTAACCATTTTTATGAACATAAATATTTTATTTTACTGGCAATAATAAGTATGAGAAAAAAAAAGCTTTGATGCAAGTAATTTAAAGTCTTTTAGAAGCTGTTAACTGCATTTCTATGACAGAAAATAGGTACATCCTAATATATGTAATGTCTGAACCATAATAGCCTAAGTTATTGACTTTAAATGAACATCAGAACTTATTTTTACAAACTTTGAATAAATTAATATGTAGATATGCCCTCTTTTTTTTTTTTCTCTCTCTCTCTCCCTCTCACTTCTTGTATTTCTCTCTCTATTTTTGGTTCCTAACATCAAGTTTATTTGAATGCTATTTTATTATAAATGTATTATATTAAATAGATGTACATAGCAGTATGAATTGTTTTTAAAAGTTTCTATTTGTTTATATGATGCTGATTTATCAAATGTTTAGCTTTGTCTTACTAGATAATCTAATTGAAAGATGTTAACTTTAGTTAATAATAATTAGTATTAAATTGATAAGGTGGCAGCTGAGGTACTGCTGCTTAGGGTAGGGGGTTAACTTGAGTGGTATGTGCTACTCAAAGTTGGAGTTTTTAACTCCAGGCTGGGTGCAAGGTTTAATCCTTATATTATTTTCTTCTGTTTACTGTTGTTTGTATATAGTTCTGACATCCACAATACATTTTGTAAGCTCATTGTCACTACAAACAAAATTGAAGCTTATACAAAATCCCACAAGAGTTTCAATAAATACAGCTATATTTAAAGGTACACCTAAAGGAGGAGGTATAACATTACTTATTTTGTTAATTGTTATTCTGATTATAAGTTTTATATGTTTTAAAAATGCCAAATGATTTCTCTAAAAGGAATTTCTTTAAACATTAATGGACTGAATAATCCATGTAAAAGGGCAAGCTTAATGAGATACATTAATTTACATAAGGCCAACTTAGTATTCCTTCAAGAAACACATCTCCTGAAAAAGATATTGATAAATTAGCCACAAATAAATATACAGTATTAGTTAGTTCAGAGCACACTCAGAAAAAGAGGAGTGGCTATTTTATGGAATAAAAGTATGCCCATTCCTAAAACTATTAAGTCTTATGAAGATGATAAAGGAATGTTTTGTATGGTTACAATACAAATTAATGGAAAGACATACACATTAATCAATGTATATTGGATACCAGGAATTGGTATTAATACAGTGAAATACCATCTTAATAAGATCATATCATTCTCTATAGGAGATATTATTTTAGCAGGTGACTTTAATTGTATCCTACATGAAAAAGATACTACTACTATAGGGAAAAGGAAAATTACATCTAATGCAAAACATTTAAAGGATTTTGTTAATTCTTATCATTTAAATGATATTAATAATCAGATAGACTCAAAATCATTACCATACACCTTTTTCTCTAACAGATATAAAACTTATTCAAAAATAGATAGAGTCTTTATTTCTAACCAGATGGTAACAGAATTAATTAACTCTAAAATCATTTTGTGTCCTATATCAGATCATAATTCAATTGTCTTTGAGTTCATGATAAAAAGTACTTACAATGTTCAGATCAAAAGAATACCAGCATACTTAACTCATCTAAAAGACTATAAAGATTATATACTTTCAGAAGTGCAACATTTTTTAGAAATAAATAATACTCCTGAAGTCTCCATTGTTTATGTTTGGGATGCTTTAAAATCATATCTATATGGACAAAGTATCAGATGGTATAATAATAAAAGGAAATCTTGGGATAAGGAATTATTAGATATTCAAAGTAAACTAGACTCTTATAAGCATAATAATAAAGAAAATATTATGGACAAAAAAGTCATTGAAGAAATAAACAAACTAAATGAGAAATACAAAGAAATTTTAACTCATAAAGTTAAAATAACTTTAGAGAAATACAAGTTTTGTCTTACTCAATAAGTCCCAAATACTTACATAGACTTAAAAATAAAACAAAAAGGTTGAATAAGCAAAATCATATCAAAGAAATTTTCTCTCTAAGGAAAAGAAGAATGTTTCTAGTCTACCAGAAATATTAGATGAATTTAGAAATCACTTTCACAAAATTAATCATAATAACATTAACATGGAACCTAAAGATAAAATAAAGGAATTTATAACTACAAACACGAATAAAAAACTTAATAAACAACAGACTAAACTATTGGATAAAAGTATTTCATATACAGAGGTTGTTACACAAATAAACAAGCTTAAATCAAACAAAGCACCAGGTAATGATGGTATTATACCAGAGATATATAAAATTCTTTCTAAAAGTACATACTCATTAATACATAAGGTTTTTATTTTGGCCCAAAATGAGCTAATAACTCCCCCATCTTGGCAATACACATTTATTTCGCCAATTTTAAACCCAATAAAGATCCAACTAGATGCACTTCATATCGACCCATTTCATTACTTAATGTTGATTATAAAATGTTTATGAGTATTTTTGCTGATAGATTGAAGACAATCATCCCAGGCATTATAGATATAGATCAGACAGGCTTCACTGTAAATAGAAACACTTTTGATAGTATAAGGAGAACTCTAACATTAATTGATTTTGCAAATAGGAGAAAGAAAGATTTAACACTTATTAGTCTCGACATAAGTTCAGCATTTGATTCAGTAAGTTGGGACTACTTGTTTATCTTACTGAAGTGCACAAACTTTTCAGATGCATTTGTAAATCTGATTGAACATTTATATAAAGGAGCATTGGCTTACATTAAGATAGGAACATATGTCTCACAAAAAATACCCATTTTAAAAGGCACAAAACAAGGGTGTCCACTCTCTCCATTATTATTTACTTTAATAATGGAGTCTTGGGCTAATCTGATCAGAAACAGTACTGATATAGAGGGATTTGAAATAGATGAAAATACAACATCTAAAATTCAACTTTTTGCAGATGATGTTTTAATTACATCAGCAGGATCTAATTCTTCTATGCAGTCCCTATTTGATAAAATGATGAATTTTAAAAATGTTTCTGGTTTAATATTCAATGAAGAAAAAACTAAAATACTACCTATACATACATGAAAAATGTTCTCATTAGTGATTTTAGTAAATATATTCCCAATTCAGGTCAGATAACTTATCTAGGTATAATATTAACTAAAAATATCAAATCTATTATACATAATAATTATAATACCTGTCTTCTTAATATACAAAATCTTTTCAATACCTGGAATAATATGTTTTTTACTATGGAAGAGATACTTACAATTATTAAAATGATAATATTCCCCAAGATATTATACTTAATACAATCAATAATACTCCCACCTACAAAAATAATTATCAAGAAATTGAATACACTAATGTTAAATTTCCTATGGGCACCTAATAGACCTAGGATTGCATTAAAGAAACATACTAATAGCTGGTCTCAAGGGAGCATTTCTTTTCCAGACTTTAACTTATATACTATCTCTTCTATTATAAAAGTTATTACTTTGTTAATAGATCAGTCATATGTTGCAAAATGGAAAGATTACTGGGAACTAATTAGTATTCACTTCATGAAAATCTCTTTAACACATAAAAATATGATTGTAAATAACTCCATGCTATGGTTACTAAAAGAATTTTGTACTTCACCTATTACACCAAAATATATAGTTAGTTATCCATTAAACATTATTAAACATTATTATTAGTTATCGTAATTTTATATTCATGCATCCTAAGTATAAGGACTGGAATTTTATTATATTTCCTATAATGTATACACGAGGTATGCTTTTGTCATCCACTTCTGAAAGAACTCATTTAGTCACAGAAAATGATCTAAAGTACTGGTATCAGTTGCTATCTGATAATAAAGTTAAAAATTTAGACTTCTTAAAACAAGAATTTGATCTGAGAGAAACTTGTTGGTTAGAAGTTCAGACCTTTAGACAACATCTCATTAATAAAATTGATTTAATGTCTATAACAGTTAAAGAATCTATTCCAACACTGATTGATTACTTGATATTAAATTTACAACATAAAGTTTCTGATAAAGGTAAGCTTTCATACATACATAAAATTATTAGAGAAGAAACTTATTACAATGTAGATACCTATTGGAACTATTTCACTTCCATTAATGGTGAATTACCAAATCAACAAGATAAACAATATATATTGGAATCTGCCTATAAAACTTCTTCTTCCATTATCTGGAGACTTTTTACTTGGAAATTTTTACATAGATCCTTTTATACACCTTTGATGATGAATAAAATAAATAATAAAGACAATCTATGTAAAAGATGTAATGTAGAAATTAATGCTGATTGGGCACATATGTTTTATGACTGTATAAAATTGAAAGAATATTGGAAGTCAATCAATGATTTTTTGCAAGCTCTTTTTACAGATAATTTCATTATTTCTAAATCTCTTATATTATTCAACACTCCTGTACCTCAAAGTGTTAAAAAGGTTAAGCTTCCCTTGTTATGGTCTATTCTAGCAGTAGCTAGAAAATAATAACCAGAAATTGGATTTCAGATACACCTCCTTCGTTTAATGAATTTAAAAATGTTATGACTGTAGTGTGCCATATGGAATTGATAACAATAAAATCAAGAACTACTAGAAAAACATCTTACTATATTATATGGGATACTTTACAAAATTTGTTAAAAAAATCTTAACTTCAATAGCATGGTATTTTAGTTTAATTAATTGATTTGATTGTAGTGGATGTCTTTGTAAATACTTTGGTTATTTTATTGAATGTTATAACCATTTCCATTTTAATTACTTGTATAAAAATGTTATGATATTTATTTTGTATGTTAAAAACAATAAACTTGTTTAAAAAAAAAAGAATCATGTTGTACAGCAAAGCACATGATGGATTCTGTAGCTGTATGACATTAAAGGAAAAAACATGAAGTACAGTGCTTATATGTTAGTTATACATAAGTTAGCTTAATATAAGCATGATGGCATTCTGCTTATAATAGTAGTTATTTTGTATTACTGGTTCATAGGCCAATACTAGGCAGTTGATCCAGAGGACCACTAGTACCCTAGACACAATAACACAGATCGTTGGTACCTGCTGACATGACTACTTTATACTTTGTTTTAACCCCTTTTGGTGAAGGTTTGAGGGAGCCAGACCTGGGGTGTATTTACAGCTGCCCATCCATTCATTTGAGTTACACTTAAAGTGGGTCAGGAGTTGATGGTGATGAGTCTGTTATTAGTTTTGTGGATGTGCAGGAGGTCACTTAAGACTGGATCCTTTGAGCCTTTGTAGGCTAGACTGAGATCACCTTTCAAGAGTATGTAGGAAATGGAAAAGAGTGAAACAGTGAGACAGACAGAGAGACAGCATTTTAAGGCAATCTAGGTAGCTCAAGGAAGTCATGCCCTTGTTTATCTTAGTGATGAAATGCTGCAGTCTCTGAAGCTGGGTCATAAGCTCAGCCAGGTACACATCAAAGGGGCCAATATACTATATTACTGGCCTTATGATGGAGGAGTGGAAAGAGAAAGGATCATTTTCTTGGATGTGGAAGCAATATTCCTGGTGTTTAGTCTGGCAAGGTAAAATAATTTCCTAAAAAACAGTGGACACATGGCAATCAAATGTTAGTTTGTTGTCAGAAGGCTTAGACAACTTTCAGAGAGGTGTCAGCTATGTGGTATGTGCATGAGTGCTCAGGTGTCAGCTATGTGGTATGTGCCTGAATGCTCAGCTTTGCCTTAGGACATGATGCTGCATTTTGTGACATTTAGTTTTAGGTCATGGTCCAGGCACAAGTTATTGATGGTTGTTAGTCCCGTTTCAAGAATTATGAAGTTGGACTGGAAGTTAATGATACCGCCAAGTCTGCAGTCATCTTGGTCAGTCACAGACCCTTGTAAGTCTTGACATCAGGGAAAAAAATATCAATGAAACGTTATTAAAGGACTGATCCCTGGGGAACACCCCTGGTAACTACGCTTTCTTAAGAGAGTGTGCCTCCCACACTAATACATTGGACTATGTTACTTAGCCAGTTTGCTATCCCGTGGGTAACACAGAGGTTTACATTTAGTTTGATTAGCTTTTTGATAATGCCAGAATGTGGGATGGTATCAAAGGCCTTTTCCAGATCCAAATAAGCAGTGTGAACCAATTTGCCCTAGTCTAATGCATCAGTGACTTTCTCAAAAAGCCCACCAGGTTCAAGAGGCAAGATCTGCTTCTAATAAAACCAAACTGGCTTGGAACCAGGGCTTGCAGACTGCATATGTTCTTGTTAATAAGTTCCATAATGATGCATTTGCATTCCTTTGCTTTACAGATAAGGTTGGTGAGGCATACAAGTCTCTAGTTTCCTGGACCAGTAGTGGATTCCACCTTGTGGAGAAGGATGACTACCACAGCAGAGAAGCTGAGGTTGAATAGATTTAGGAGCGAGTCTCCAGAGAACATATGCTGCTGACAAGAAGGCAACCTGACACACTATTAGGACCTATGCAGCAAAGTGTTCTTGACCTTGGAGACAGCATTTAGGACCTGCTCAGAGGTGAACAGAGGAGGTAGTGTTGGGATGATAATAAGCTGGGGAAAGTTAGGGAGAGCTAGGGGAGTAAAGTATCCACTAATATGCTGGCTATGCCCACTGGGGATGAATAAGTGTTGGAGATTATCTTTAAGGCATCACTACTGAAAATGTACTTGAACTGAGTTCATGATTGTCTGACATATGAGTCAAGTCCAAATGGTGGTGGGATACTGAAGAACAACATTAAACATTAATGGACTAGTTAAAAGTAAGGTGTGGAAAAAAGCATATAGTGTTTTGGGCTTTCCATCAGAACAGTTATAACCAGAATTACAATCAGTAAAAAAGGGCAACAGTGAAAAATGAATAGTGATACACATGCCTAATCAAAAAATTCTAAAATTATTGCAGCAATCTCCCTAACTTCTGCAATCACACACACACACACACACACACACACACACACACACACATATATATATATATATATATATATATGTGTGTGTGTGTGTGTGTGTGTGTGTGTGTATGTGTGTGTGTGTATATGTGTTTACCTACAAGCTGTCGAATGGCAACTTGCCGACTCCACAAAACTGCCAGTAGAGATGATAGAATGAATGTGCCAGCAGTTGTTCTGTGCAAGATCATGGTACAGTGGGGATTGGAGAATTTGCCCTTTCCCCACTGTAGTGTGATCTCAGAATTAGTATATATAATTAGCAGGGGTTATGGAGGGTGCAGGGGAATCTCTCCCCCTGCAAAAAAGAAGGTTCTGTTTGTCTTTTGACTTTTTTCAATCAGCTGCTGGTTGATAAGTTGTGCTTGATCAGTTGCTGTTTGATGGTTTGAAGTTTTGTCGGACATCTGTACATTTATTTACACACACACACACACACACACACACACACACACACACACACACACACACACACACACACACACACACACACACATGTACATACCAACTCTGAGGTCACTGTACCTCTGAGTAGGGGAAAATTCTGAGATACTGCAGACTGAATATATTAGCTGATAAAGTCATCAAAGTGAGGATTGTAGTTATGGTCCTCAGACATACAGTGGGAACCTTTTAGCCCCCTACAGATGGTGTCTTAGGATAAAATAATATGCATGGAAACAAAGGTCAAATATCACCACAAAATTATCAACAGCTTTTACTTTGCATATTTTAGATATGGTAAACTACAGATGTCCTATATCTGTAGCAGCTAATGCACATTCCATAACCAATGGGTGAGGTCTTTATTTTAACAATTTTCAGATTTCAGTTTAGATACACTGCATTTAATAAATATTAACATACCCAAGCTACAATTATATATGACCTTCAGACTCTCATGAATGTTTCATGAACCTTTTCATAATTAAGAATGTAACACTTTAGTTTCAAAGAATAACACACAAGTCTAGCATTGCATGAGTCTGCAAGTCTGCCACTAAACGCTTTCTTTCTTACATTGTGTTTTTCAATTATGATACTGATATGCATTATGCATTCCACCTGCCACTGCTCTGGAGCAAATATGGGTTCACTAGCAAACTAAACTGCATTCAATTTATTTGGATCCCATTCTGTATTAAGCTTATGGCTGCAGTGGTGTTTGTCACCTGTGACTGAGATAATTCTACGTGTATTAGAAACAGATGATTATGGGAAGTTAAGGGCTAAAATATAAAACATTTAAGTAATGCAGAGCTGAGTGCACAAACCTGAGGTGGAACAGATTGCCAGAACTGCGATGCCATGTTATAAAATTGTCAGTGGTAATGGAGCATAATCTGTTTTATGAAAAGTGTTAAGCAGACATGAAAATGAGACCAGTAACATAAAAAGCAATTTTCTGTTGCAAAGTAACATAGTTAAATCGCTGCCTGTAAGATATCAAATATGCTGCAAAACTGCTAGGTGTGCATATTAAGTAACAGTATTTCATTCAGTACATCCCTAATGTGCACTCCAAGTTGTTACATTGCAGTAGAATACAAGCTGTAACTGCCTCAAAAAGGTGGTTATGCTAAAGCAAAGGCCAGCCAAAAATATAGTTTAGATCTACATTTCTCTAAAAGATGATCCAGTATATATGGTACTTACTTACAACACACACAGGTTATGAAATGGAACACACAAACTGCAGTTCAAAGACGTAAAGCAAGAATTCTGGATGTATCCTGACCCCCTTCACTCGTAAACTGACCTATTACTGTGGACAAAGGTGCATTATGTTCCTTTGCTAGATCTAGAATCAGAGTCAGCAGGTCTGTTACAAATATTCTGAAACAATCATTGTCATGCAGCAGAATACCTGCCTTGCAAGATTCCACATAAATACCCAGTTTTGATCTCAGGTACTCATAGGTCTGAAAGCTTCATTATGCATAACTGCTGTATCATGTGCATAGTTTCTGCCTGTCTTTTATGAACAGCAGTGATGACCTTGGGTACTTATTAGGGATGAACACTACATTTTGAGTATCTATGACAGTAGCTGTGCCAATTTTTTATAAAGGGATATGTGTAGGGATTATAGCATGTGGCAGTTTGTAGAACAGGACTGACCAAATCCCATTCCCTAGCAGTGTTTACTCCTTTACATCTTTCAGTGCCCTGCATAAAGGCCTGGCGCCATAGAGCAATGTCGTTTATAACCTGTGTTTCTGCAGTATAGATGTCTACAGATCCTCTGTGCAGACCGTCAGTGCTACATTGTCGCCTTCATTTACCCAATCATGCTGCTTCTCATAGGTTTATAGGTTCATACTAGGCTATCTGCCCTAGGGCATTTATAAGCCTAGCCAGAGTGTGTTTGGCTTTCGCCACCCATTTTAAATTAATTTTGCTATGCCCTTTATCGAGGTTAGTATACTGTGCCTCTGTCTAACAGTGACGCAGAAGTGATACCCGGGGTAAACCTACGATCTCCCATCCACTCATCAAGATTCCTCTTGAAGAGAGTCAATGAGGGACTCTGCCTAACCTGGACTGGGATTTTATTCCAGAGTGAAGGGAGCCTCTGGGTTATGAATCTGTCCCTCCAGCATGTCCTATTTATTTCAGTGCTGAGGTTCAAGTCTCTCGAGCGCGTAGCTCGATGGGATTTGGATTTTCTGAGGTGCAGCATGTCCATTAATTCCTGGTTGGACATGGCTTTATACGTCGGGCACAGATTGCCTCTGAGCAGGCGGTATGCCACTGAGTAGAGCTGGAGTTTCTTTAACCGGGCAGCATATGGCATCTGTTTGTGCCATTTGATCCTCTTGGTGAGGTACTTTTGGGGTCTTTCCAGTTGCTGCATGTGTCTGGTAAGGTACATCCCAAAAGGGGCATTGTACTCAATTATGGGCCTGATGAGGGATGAGTAAAGAGGCACGATGACCTCCCCTGATCTAGATGTGAATCCCTTCATGATTACGTGGGCTATATAAAATGTTTTTCTAACCACTTTGGCCACGTGGTTGTCAAATGACAGATTGTTATCAACTTGGGTCTCCAGGTCCCTAATTACTTCTTCTGTACTTAATGGATTACCACCTATGTGGTAATTTGTGGGCACTTTATTTTTGCCAAAGGGGATGACTATACACTTTTTGGCATTTAGCTTGAGGCCATGGCTCTGGCACCAGTTGTCTGTTTCTATGAGGCCCTTTTGGAGGATGCTTGTGTCGGCTGGAGAGTCAATTATGGCACCCAGTTTGCAGTCATCTGCGAACTTGGTCAGCCACAGTCCTTCCATGTTGGCCTGTACCTCTGAGAAATATATACTGAATAAGAGAGGTCCCAGGACTGAGCCTTGTGGGACGCCACTTGTAACTGGTTTGGAGTCTGACATGGCTCCAGCAATTCTATATGGGTTCTGTCCTTGAGCCAGTTTGCAACCCATCTAGTGACATAGGGGTTTATATTTTAGCTGGTGAGCTTATCTATAATGCCCGAGTGGGGTATTGTATCGAAGGCTTTTGTGAAGTCCAGGTAGGCTGTGTGGACCACCTTCCCCTCGTCAATGGCCTTGGTGACTGTTTCAAAGAAATCAACCAGGTTTAAGAGGCAGGATATGCCCTTAACAAAGCCGAACTGGGTAGGATCCAGTGTCTGTAGGTCCCCAATATCTTTATTTATGAGGTCCATGATGATCCTTTCCATAGCTTTGCAGACCAAGCTAGTCAGGCTTATGGGGCTATAGTTTCCAGGATCCGTTGAGGCACCACCTTTGTGGAGAGGGACCACTTTTGCTGTACGCCACTCTTTGGGTACATATCCTGTAGTAAGGCTGAGATTGAACAGTAGTTTTATGTTTGGGTTTAGCTCTTCTTGGAGTTCATGTAGGATGCAGCCCGGAACACCGTCTGGTCCCATTGATGCTGTGTTTTTTGCTTTGGAGAGGGCAGCTCTTACCTGAGCATCTGAGATGTCAGGGGGGCAGCACTCTGCTGGGATAGATATTTGCCCTTTTGGTGGGGAGGGGGGGAGAAGTTTGCGCTGAACCTGTCAGCTAGGATGTTGGCAATGTCTGTGGGTTCGGTGTATTTTTTGTCATTTTGGACTAATTCTGAGCATATCCGGGAATACCCACCCAGGTTCCTAACATAACTAAAGAAAGCCTTGTGATTATCCTTAGTGTCCTGTGTAATTTTTCTCTTGAAGCTGGCCTTAGACAATTTTATGAGTGCCCGTAGTTTTTTGCTAATACTGATCAGAGATGCCTTCCCTTTTTGGGATTTTGCTCTATCATGTAGTAGCTTCCTCCTTCTATTGTATAGTTTGTTTATGGATGGGGTCCACCAGACAGGATTGGGTCTTGGTTTTATTTGGGATTGCATGATCCATGCATTCCTGAAGGTGTTCATAGAATGCATTTATAAAGGATTCTGCGGTCTGGGCCGTATTTTCCACAGGCCTGGGGGCTTTGAAGGATTCCACCTTGGTTTTGAGGAGTGTGAAATTTGCTTTAGAGAAGTTTTTCACTGTGGTTTTCAGGGCAGGGGGTGGAGTCGGGATGTGAATATCCAGTGAGATTAGTTTATGGTCTGATCTTACCAGTGAGGGATACACTTCTGGTCTGGAGCATAGAGTCCCCATGTTGGTGATGATCAGGTCCAGTATGTTTTCCCCTCTTGTGGGAGTGGTAACAAGTTGCTCCATAGCATTTGAGTTTATAAATTCTAGGAACCTTTGGGGTAGGGTGTTGGAGCTAGAGTAATGCTCCCAGTCTATGTTTGGGTAGTTGAAGTCACCCAATATAATGTTTTTTGGAGAGATCCTCATATTTTCCAGTGTTCTCAGGAAGGCCGAGTGGGGTTCCTGGGTTTGGGAGGGTGGTCTGAGCAGGCTATAAACTGGTAGGCAGTTTTACCCACTGTTAGTTGCACATGGATAGTCTCTGATGCTTCGTGCTGTGCCACCAACCTGGAGGTGTGGGTATCTTTGATGAATATTGATACTCCCCCTCCTTTTGTGGTTCGGTCCAAGTTTTGGGGCCGAAAAGCATGGTATGAGGTATAACCTGGTAGTGCTGGGGTGCTCTCAGGAGCCTTGAACCAGGTTTCTGTTACTGCACAGATATCGATGTTTTCCATGCTAAGGAGAGTTTCGAGTGCGTGCATCTTGAGGTTTAGACTTCTGGCATTGAGTAGCATTACTCTTAGTTTCTTATCCCTTGTGATACCTATGGAGGTGGGTTTGTTTTTGAGCCTTGCCTAAAAAAGGCACTATGGGGGTAGCAAGAGCCTTTGCCAATATCCAAAAGCCCAAGGGTGACAGGTGCAAGCCGTCCCTAGCGAAGCATCGTGGCTTGTCGAGCATGTCATCCCAGGCTGACAGGCATTGGATCCCCTTTGAATGACACCAATACTTAAGCCAATTGTTGAAATTGATCATCTTGTCTTCATATTGTGGCATCATTCTTGGTGAGGGTAAGATGCTACTCAAGGTCAGGGTCATACCAGCCTGGGCTACATGCTCAGAGAGCTCCTCTATGTCTCTTTTCATGTAGTCCAGGGAGGTACTTCTCAGGTCATTCACACCAGCATGGACAATGACTGAGTCATATTTGTACTTGCCTTGGAGTGACCTGAGTGCTTGTGTTATGTGGCGGATCCTAGCGCCAGACAGGCAGCTCACCGTGACCTTTTCCTTGTTCAGCCTGGTGAGCGGGACGTCAGTGTGCCTGATGATAGAGTCACCTATTACAAGTGTATCAGGTGTGTTGTTTAGCCTTAAGAGCTGTGACTGTTTGGCACACTGGCTTTTTGAGCTATGTGTTGCACGTGTTTTGTTTTGGGGTAGCAGTTGCTTGGGTGTCTGCTTTGGAGGTCTCTGCTGCTTAGGCAGATTTTTATTTAGAGCCTCCGAGTATGTTTTTGTGTGTTTATGTGTTTGGTTTGCTGTTGTGGTAGGTCTATGTGAGAGTGGAATTGTAGTGAGTGTGGTTTCCTTCTCCTCCTGACTGGTTTCGCCAGTACTGAGTTGAGAGAGCTTAGCCTCCAGAATGGCTATATGGTTGCATCTCTCACATGTGTTGGAATTTGTTGGGAGGAGGAGAGGGTTGTCTGTGTATATGAGGCAGTTGTAACATTGCCTCAAGATTCCCAGATTCACCAGCTGGACCAGACAGGAGATTGACAACTGACTTTTGGACATGCTAGAATAGTATTGGGAATTCCTTTATAATTGAAAAAAAAGGGCCAATGGGGAATGAGGTACTCAAGGGGAGTTTGTGAGGGTGTACTGCTTTTAATATTTTAGTGCTGACCTATATAATTGCTTTAGCGAGCAAGTGCCAGGTAACTTAAATGCAATGTGTTACAGGTAACTTAAATGCAAAAACGACAAACAGTAACTTTCTTTCAAGTAAAACAAGGAAATAAGTACAGTAAGCAATGCAGATATCACTAGGGATCCACAGAAGTGCTGAAAAGCTGCGTTTTAGGTGGAATTAGCATTTCAGGGAAATAACAAGCAAACAAACAACAAGCATACAAATAAAGCTAGATTCAGCAGGCCTGGATCTAGTCTATGCTACAGCAAACAAGGTGTACCAATTTCAGTAAGAAACAGTTCAAATATGCAGGTACTATAAGCCTTTAACCAGAAATTCCCAGCTCAGAAGGGCAGAGTCCAGCCTCTCCTCCCACAAGAGTGCAGACCACGAACCTTCTTAATGTAAAATAACTGGCCTGAAGCCCAAGTGTTTAAACCAGAACTAATACACTTTTAGAATAACAGACACTGAGCCCTCAATCAGCAGTTCACAACTTAGAAGGATGTAAGCTACCTGTCCTGCCACCACAGTGCAGGCCGCAAACCTTCCTAATGTAAAACAACTGGTCTGAAGCCCAAGTACTTAATCCAAAAGACTTAGAATGATAGCTACACTTTAATCAAGTTACTACCAAGCAGTAATAAATACAATTGAATACTTTAAAGAATGCCTGGATTAGTGCTCAAGTTATACAAAGCTAGATTCAGCAGGCCTGGATCTAGTCTATGCTACAGCAAACAAGGTGTACCAATTTCAGTAAGAAGCAGTTCAAATATGCAGGCACTATAAGCCTTTAACCAGAAATTCCCAGCTCAGAAGGGCAGAGTCCAGCCTCTCCTCCCACAAGAGTGCAGACCACGAACCCTTTTAATGTAAAATAACTGGCCTAAAGCCCAAGTGCTTAAACCAGAATTAATACACTTTTAGAATAACAGACACTGAGCCCTCAATCAGCAGTTCCCAACTTAGAAGGATGTAAGCTACCTGTTCTGCCACTACAGTGCAGACCACAAACCTTCTTAATGTAAAACAACTGGCCTGAAGCCCGAGTGCTTAAACCAGAATTAATACACTTTTAGAATAACAGACACTGAGCCCTCAATCAGCAGTTCCCAACTTAGAAGGATGTAAGCTACCTGCCCTGCCACCACAGTGCAGGCCACAAACCTTCCTAATGTAAAACAACTGGTCTGAAGCCCAAGTGCTTAATCCAAAAGACTTAGAATGATAGCTACACTTTAATCAAGTTACTACCAAGCAGTAATATATACAATTGAATACTTTAAAGAATGCCTGGATTAGTGCTCAAGTTATACAAACAAAGCTAGATTCAGCAGGCCTGGATCCTATATCACACTCATAGAATGAGTCACAGGATCGTTGTTCTCTGTCTGCAGTAAAACTGATTCTGAGGATGTGCATCCTCAGAGCTGGGTGTATTAGACTATATTAAGAAAGGACATGCAGTGGTGAAGAACCATATATGGAATTGTTGAGGCTTTCCCCACCACATAAAAAAAATAATTATATAGTCAAACCTGCTTGACTGAATGGTCTCATGTTATCATGATTTATGGAAAAGTGACAGTCATTTGTGCTATAACATGCACAGCACTGCTTGCCAGTAGAACAGGAGAATGGGCCCATTTGTGCTATAACACACACAGCACTGCTTGCCAGTAGAACAGGAGAATGGGCCCATTTGTGCTATAACACACACAGCACTTCTTGCCAGTAGAACAGGAGAATGGGCTCATTTGTGCTATAACACTCACAGCACTACTTGCCAGTAGAACAGGAGAATGGGCCAGTTTATGCTATAACACTCACAGCACTGCTTGCCAGTAGAACAGGTGAATGGGCCCATTTGTGCTATAACACACACAGCACTGCTTGCCAGTAGAACAGGAGAATGGGCCCATTTGTGCTATAACACACACAGCACTGCTTGCCAGTAGAACAGGAGAATGGGCCCATTTGTGCTATAACACTCACACCACTGCTTGTTAGTAGAACAGGGGAATGAGCCCATTTGTGCTATAACACACACAGCACTGCTTGCCAGTAGAACAGGAGAATGGGCCCATTTGTGCTATAACACTCACAGCACTGCTTGCCAGTAGAACAGGAGAATGAGCCCATTTGTGCTATAACACTCACAGCACTGCTTGACAGTAGAACAGGAGAATGCGCACCAAAACCAGGATGCTACCACTATCAGGCAATTCAACTGTCAGAAGCACTTAGCTTATCAGCCAGACTTCTGTTTCTCACTTTACTGATTGTCTTTTACCGATATGAGTGATACCTTTATTGGTCTCACCCTACCCACCTCTGGGATAATACAGTCTTATTATGAAGCAGGATAAACTTCCAAAGCCAAATCCATGACTATGAATTTCAAATGATATAATTTATTTATTTACTCTTTATTGACCCAGTTAGCACACTTAAAGTTTAGTCATGAAGCCCTCCTAAATTACTAGCTGTAATGAAACTGTATTATTACTGTACAGACTTTAAATAACTTACTTCTGAAATAACACCACAGACATGTAGACTAACAAACCACTTCCCAAAAGGTTCACCATCTTTTCAAATGTCCGCAGTGAGACATAGGGTGGGATGGCCAAACATATAATATCATTGAGGGTATGGCCGAGATTATGTCATAGTAACTCTGGATGAAATCATTGAATTAAGCAAGGGGCCTGGGGTCCAGCAGGACCACCAGAAACTGTGGAGGTTCTGTACGTTTGATAGGTACATTTCAGAGCTTTTTTCCCAGTCTTTTGATCGATGTATGAAATGTACTGTTCATCAAAAGACTTCTGAGGGATATTTTAAGTTTATCTTCATATTTTGGATTATGGTAGAAGTACTTTATATTGATATATATATATATATATATATATATATATATATATATATATATATATATATATACATTTTACAAACACAAGGTGCAGGGTTTGAGTCTCACAAGGGATAATTTGCTAGGCTTAAAATGGCTCGCAAGGGCAGTTAGTTTAGCACTAATCTATGAACCTATGAACCTATAATGTTAATCAGAGCAAAACTTATATAATATACAGCAAAGCAGATAATATGGGTTGCTGTAAATGCATAAATACCTTGCCACATAAATGATGATGTTTGATATAGTCATCCATGTAATTTTTATTTGCGTTCATTAATTTGTCAACCTGGGTGATGTAGTCTAAGGGCCCTTTTTGACTAGTTAATAATATCTAACTAAAGATATTTTAGAATGCTCCAAGTTACCGATCAAGGAAACTGTTTCCCACTGCTGTATTATAAAATCTGTATGTATGAATGTGCTATGCAACCAGGAGAAAAAGCCCTGTCAAAGACTATGCTATGTAGCCATATATCACACAATAAAAAGAAACAGTGTTTTAGAAATCCCCAATGTGCAAGCATCTGGGGGGGGGGGGCTTTCACAGAATAAAGTGCATCTAGAACAGAAAGCCCTTTCAGAACACAGAACTGCACAAAAAGGTGTTTTTGTTCATGCTGACGCAGAATATTAGGTGTACAAAAATCATCCCTGTAAGAAGGGGAACCATCTAGAGGAGGAGATATTCGATGAAGGGGTGCTATATAGCAGACTCACCTTTCTGTAAGGTTGACCTTTGGATTTAGAGGAACATACCTACTTTCTCTGAATATGCATATTTTCTGTGTAACTAGAAATTCATAAAGAAAACTCTTGATGTAATAATCTGCATTATTTCATTCTTTTTTTTTTTTGAATGAGTTACATAAAATGAAGAGATTTCATTAGATTTGCTTATTGCTGTATGCCTGAATTCATCTGTGAACTGACTCTTACTCTAAACCCATTATGAGAATTAAAAAAAACACACTGTCACATAAATGGATTTGTCAGCTCAGTTTATAATTTTGTGCTTGCTTTGTTTAGCACAATCTAAAATCACAAATCTTTTTACAAGTAAGCTTAAAGACTTTGTTTTGTTTTACTGTTGTTGCTTGTGATGTAGCTTCAGCCTTAGCTTAATTGTATTGGGTAAAGTTAAAGAAAGTCTGAAAGGGCATGTTCTTACTAGCAATTACAAGTTCAGCATGCCAGAAATTCAAATTAGATTCTTCATCCAGAGTCAACTGATTTAATGCAGATTGCTTTTTCAGATCACATGTGTTTCACACCTATTTCCCTGTTGCTAAAATCTAAAAATACAAATCTGAAAAATTTAGTGCAATTTCAGACTGTCTGCAATAAATCATTCAGCATTTTTTGGGCATATTTCTTTATATGGACTTATGCTGATTTAACCACCTTTAATGAGAAAAAAAAAACTTCTCAGCTGCATCTTCAATCCTGCAGTCTTGCAGTTTGTGCTGAATCTCTTCAGCCACCCTGTACCTCCTTTTAGTACAGTCACCTGCACTGCTGTAGCCTTATCTGAGCAGCAATGCTGACAATTGTATATCAAATCCCATTCCATTATGAAATACACAAACAGTCCACTGCTTGGTGGGCATCATGTTTAAAAAATGGTGCAATTAGACCAGGACCTCTAAGCTTCTCTATATATGAAAAAAGCAGATTTACACTTTCAGACTCATGGTGACAGGTTACTGACCTCTTATAACTTCCCGTTGCTGTGGCAACCATAGTTTATCATCAGCTAAACAAAACTTTAAAATGTTGCCTGCAAAAATACTATGGCTGTTTAACAGCAGTCCTGCCTAAAGAAAAAAAAAAAACCCTCAAGGAGTATGAAAAATCCAGGGCATTTTATGTCCTAATTGTAGCTGATGCAAGCAGTGACAGAAAAAGTTTTAAATCAGAACTGTCCCACAATATCATAGCATGCCAGCACCTACTAAACATGCATGATGATATTGCCTACTCGTAATAATATTAAACTTAATCAACCCAAACAGCAGAGACCTGCAAGGCAGAAATGCACTCAACCACCACAACACAGCACAAACCACAAGACACACAGCTCACCTACACAGTGTGCCACTCAACCTAAGCCCCTAAGGCAAAACAGCTTGCCCAATACAATAATCATAGGTGACTCAATAGTGAGGCACATTGATGTCACACTCACTAGGTTGAATAAGGAGAAGGTAACAGTCAGCTGTCATTCAGGTGCCAGAATCCGACACATACACTCATTCAGGTCACTCCACAGCAAGTACAAGTATGATTCTGTCATTGTCCATGTGGGTGTGAATCACCTGAGACACACCACCCTGGACAACATGAAATGGGACATGGTGGAGTTTTCAGATTATGTGGCCCAGGCAGGTATGACCCTAGCCCTGAGCAGCATCCTTCCGTCATCCAGAATGATACCGTAGTACAAACAGAAAATGATTGACTTCAACAATTGGCTAAGTTTCTAGTGTCATTCTAAGGGAATCCAGTATCTGTCTGCTTGGGATGACATGATTGACAGACCTCGATGCTTTGCCAGAGATAGCTTGCATCTGTCACTCCTGGGTTTCCAGGTACTCTCAAAGGCTCTTGCCACCCCTGTAGTGCCTTTTTTAGCACTCCTCAGAATGGAGAACATCGAGGTTTGTGCTGTAACAGAGACCTGGTTTAAAGAAGCAGAAAGCACCCCTGCCCTATCAGACTATAACTCATTCCACACCTTTCGGCCCCAGAACATGGACCAAAGCTCCAAAGGTGGTGGTGTCACCATATTCATAAAGGATATGCACACCTCCAGACTAGTAGTCCAGCATAACGCATCTGAGATACTCCAGGTGCAACTAACACTGGGTAAGATGGTGATTCAGGTTGTAGCCTGCTATAGGTCCCCAACCATGTCCCAAGACTCTCACTCCACATTCCTAAGCACTCTGGAATCTATTAAGATCCAAACCAACACTCTCATACTAGGTGACTTCAACTACTCCTCCATCAACTGGGAAAACTACTCATACAGCAATGCACTGGCCCAACACTTCATGGAACTCATCAATTCCAGTGTCCTGGACCAGCTCATTCTTACCCCCACTAGAGGAAGCAACATCCTTGACCTGGTTATTACTAACATGGGCAATGGTTCCTCTACACCAATAGTCAATTCCTCCCTGGTTAGCTCCGACTACAAACTAATCACCATGGAAATCCACATCTCACCTACACCCCCCACAAAGGTATCCACCATGAAGAACTTCTCCAAAGCTGACTTTGGACTCCTAAAAACAGAGGTGGCTGACTTCACAGCACCCATGCCAATGGAAAATAGATGCATGACTGCCGAATCATACACCAATGCACTGTACGAACATGTACATAAATGCATGGAACTAGCCATACCCAAGAGAACCAAGAAGCTCTCCTCAAAAAAAAAAGGAAGCCAATCTGGTGGTCCCCTGCCATTAATAAACTCTACAACAGAAGGAAGAAACTGTTGCAGAAAAAGGTGAAGTCCCAAGACTGGAAAAATTCCCTTATTAGCCTCAACAAAAAGTTGAGATTCCCCCATCAAAACCTCCAAAGCCAGTTGTGAAGGCAGAATTGCTGCAGACA
Organism: Protopterus annectens; assembly: GCF_019279795.1. Classification (NCBI taxonomy): domain Eukaryota; kingdom Metazoa; phylum Chordata; order Ceratodontiformes; family Protopteridae; genus Protopterus; species Protopterus annectens. The sequence goes on from NC_056737.1 coordinate 1,962,084,449, forward strand.
CTAAAAACAACCACAAAGCCTTCTATATTTATATCAAGAATCTCCACAGCAATACCCACATTTGCTCTGAGCTACTGCACAATGGTATCTCCTATACTGAGCCAACAGATATTGCCAACATACTGGCCGACAGATTCAGTTCCAGCTTTACTTCCCCAAAGGACCAATTTGAATACCGGAAGAATGCCAGGTACCCAGCATTACTGCAGCACAGGTTAAAGCTGCATTGTCCAAGGCTAAGAATACATCTTCCATGGGACCTGATAATATCACTGGCAGTGTTCTACATGAATTACAAAGTGAACTGGCACCACATCTGTGTGCTCTGTTCACTCACAGCCTCACCTCAGGCTTTGTCCCTACCAAATGGCGCATTGCTACAGTTATCCCTCTTCATAAAGGAGGAGCGACTACAGACCCTGAAAATTATTGCCCCATTAGCCTGATGAGTCTGATATGTAAGGCTATGAAGTGCATCATCATGGATCTAATTAACAAGGATATAGGGAATCTCCAAACTCTAGATGCCATGCAATTTGGTTTTGTGAAAGGTAGATCATATCTGCTCTACCTGGTTGACTTTTTTGAGTCATTCACCAGAGATGTGGATGAGGGTAAGGCAGTTCATACAGCCTACCTCGATCTGGCCAAGGCCTTTGATACCATTCCTCACTCAGGAATTATTGATAAACTCACCAAACTAGGCATCAACCCCTATACCATTAGGTGGGTTGCAAACTGGCTCACAGATAGAACCCACAGTGTGAAAGTAGTGGACTCCAAGTCAGACTGCCGACCAATCATGAGTGGAGTCACACAGGGATCGGTCCTGGGTCCACTCCTGTTTGGCATCTACTTCTCAGAAGTCCAGGCCAACACGGAGGGACGCTGGCTGACCAAGTTCGCAGATGACTGCAAGCTGGGAGCTATTATTAACACCCCAAGTGATGCAGACATCTGACAGAAAGGTCTCTCTGAGACCAATGACTGGTGTTGAAACCATGGCCTTAAGCTTAATGCCAAAAAATGCATCGTCATCCCCTTTGGGAAAAACTCAGTTCCCACTAATTACCACATTGATGGGAGCTCACTGAAGGCATTATAAGAGCTCTGGGGACACAGGTTGACAGCAACCTCTCCTTTGCCACCACATTGCCACTGTGGTCAGAAAGTCATTCTATGTGGCACATGTCATTACCAAGGGTTTTGCATCCAGGAAGAAAGAGGTCATCATTTCTCTCTACTGTTCCCTCATTACCAATCATTGAGTATAATGCCATATTTGGCATGTACCTCACTAGACACCTGCAACAGCTGGAGAGGCCACAAAGAGGATCCTAGCCCTTAAACACATGTCCTACATAGACTCAAAAACCTCCAGCTATGATCTGTCTCATGTTATCTACTAGGAGGCGATCTCTGCTTGACTTACAAAGCCATGTCTGACCCAACTCTGTTAGAAATGCTACATCTAAAGAATTCCCAATCCCTCCACACCACATGCTCCAGAGACCTCAATCTCATTACCACAATCAAAAGAACATGCTGGAGGGACAGGTTCATAACCCAGAGACTGCCCATGTTCTGGAATCGACTTCCCTTGCATGTCAAGCCAGAGCACCTCATTGGGCCTCTTCAAGAGAAATCTTGATGAGTGGATGAGAAATAGAAAGTTCATCCTGGGGATCACTCCAGTGGCTCTACTTGATAGAGCCACTGAGAACTAACGTCTGGCAGCACAATGCCAGGTCACTTCTATGAGCTAGACTTGTGAAGGCTGCAGGGCCATTAGCCTAGTACACACCTATAAACCTATGAACACATCAGTAAATAAATAACTTAAACTCCATCAAACCCCAAAAGACAAAAATCAAAATGGCTTTACAAATAATACATAAAGAAAATACACTCATAATTACTTAAAACATATCAACATCTGAGCTCCAATTTGTAAAATAAAACATTATCATGTGTTTAGTAATAAACAACAATTGCTCTCATAAAATACCTGATCCAAAATGAGAATAAATATTTACTTCCTTATTTAACATTTATTGACTGTGTTAATGCCACTAGACCTGCAGCCTGTTTTCAGGGGAGACAGATGGAAGTATTCATGCTGACTTCCTGTGGCCACTAGGTGGTATTGTTGTGTTCCGTGCTAGAGTTATAATTGAGAGTACAGTGCTGAATTCTTAGATAATTTTTTTCAAGGCCTTCAGTTGTAATTGTGGAGCGTAGTAGAGTTGATTTTGCTTCCCAAACTGGAAAAAATAATGGTTGTGGATATTGTTTAGTCTGCTCAGGAAAATGGGGTGCAAGGTGGAAGCCTTGGTGATTCAGAATTTTTAGAAATGTTGAATACTGCAGATGCATGGGACAACATTAACAAAAATCTGTGACCATGTTATGGAAACCTTGATCAAAAACTCGCTTTCATCTTCTACTACTTTAGCAACCAGGCCTTGTAAGCTGGGCCCTCTGTTTGTCCTGATTTTACTGGTGATCCAACATTCAGGCCTTCTACTGTTGTTACTGCTGCTAAAAAGCTGTCTCAGGACTATGCAAGCTCCTAGTGGTCTATGTACATCAGCATGCTGTTCTTCAAAGCAGGTACTCTTATTTTAGAGATTTTGTGCATGATTCTGTTATTGAACTGTTTTATTTTGTTCAAGTGAAGCCCCTTATTCACCTTGGAGCAGACTTTTTTGAGTGTGTCATTTACATTGTATCAAGTTTCTTAATGTGTTTGAATCTAAATGAAATGTGTTACCTTGGGGTAATTCTGAGGCTCTTTTATACTACTGATAATGGAAATTCCATCTGAGTGTCCAGTTTCACCCTCATGTTTTAGAACAAGAAGATTTGCCCTTCTTAGAAGAGCAGTATGCAAAGATAATTGACATTCTTCCAATAACAGACTTGAGGTGCTTAAGGATTTAGGGTGGGAAGCTCTGATTGAATTCAAAGTGCATATTGGCAAAGTTGTGTATTTGCCTAGTGTTGTGTCTAAGATCTTACTGCAATATTATATGAAGCCCAAATCTTTTTTTTTTTTTTTTTCTCTTTCTGTTGAGATCAGAGTCTTTTGATACAACATTGTCCTAAATGAGTGTGTGAGCAACGTGGGGAGCAGGGGCATTGGAAAATCACTGCTTGCTTCGTTACTGATACTGTAAAAGGCCATCATAATTTGTGGTTTGACTGCCCCATTACTTCTGCTTCAGCATAGCCATAATTCCTTGCTGACGTGAAAACAGTAGATACAACACAAAAGGTTCCCCTCCCAGACCCACAAAATTTGTACCCGACTTCTCTGCTGGCTTACTGGAGAGTAATCAGAAAAATCTTCTTAAGTGATGTCTTTGTTTAGAGTTGCTGGAGAAGATTATGTTGAGGTTGACGCTCTAATTGAAGCTTTCCAGGGTAGTCTGAGTCAAGCAAACAAATGGAGGGAGGCCCAACAACCTGTTAAAAGCCTAAAAAATTAAAGAATGCTCCGCATAAGTATTTATTTTTTTCTCATCTATTTTGAGTGTTTACCATTACATAGGAAATAGATGAGGAAAGCCACAGAATACAAACTGCAAACTGGGACTTAATGGAAGAACCTAAAAATACAATAAAATAAGGACAATCAGTCAGAGGGGTAGCATGTTCACAAATTGCTGAGAAAAGGGATATAAAAACTACATGGCTGTAAAAAGGTTTAGAAGAAACACTGGGCAATGCAGACTCAAACATTCAACCAACATGCTGCACAGTGAACTAAGGCTCTGATTAAGTCATTATGGTTTAGAATGAAAGCACTTAACTGGGACTATTAAATTTGGCTTCTTGATATTTTACTTGTGTGGTTTGGTCTGTTACCAGTCATAATGTGTTTTGTTTTTGGTTTCATTTTGGCTGGTGCTCCTTGATTTGGTTAAGCTTAGATGTTCCACTTGTAAGTAAAGGTACAACTAAAACAAAGTTGTGAGTAGTGTCAATTATGAGTCATTAGTCCTCATTGCTTATCACTGTGTACTGCAATCAAATATTTTTGGAGCTGTGCACTCCTGTTTTAGGTAGTGGCACTATTCTCTTGATGTGCAGACTATTTATTAAGCCTATGAAATAGTTTAAGAAGTTTATACCAAGTTATAAAATTATGAGCCCTGCAACAAATGATGCTATTGAGATGAATTCCTTAAGACACAATTATCTACCATAATTTTTACTTAGCTGCTTGCATCTGTAGGGAAGGCATCATCTTAAGATGAATAACCAGTATATTCAAATATTGGTAACAATCTCACAAATGATGTAAAATCAGTTTTTTTGTCTAAATAATAAACTTCTATAATCAATTTACTGCACACTTGAAGATGGGGCAATTGAGTGTGAGCAGGTTTTTTTTTTTTTAAACAAAAAAAAAAAAGAGCACAGACAGTGCTGGCTTTTATTGTGGATGGCAACAAATGGATAAAAGTCCTAAAGAGCCCATAAGACTTATATCAGCATTGTGCAGAAGTCCGTTTTGCAGAACATTTAGTAAAGGACCACTTAACAGAAAGGAAAACAAGTATTTTAAACTGATACACTATTCCTCCTTGAAGTAACTGTTTTTTCTTCTCTAGTAAAGGCCTGGTGACTCTTCCCTTTGCCTTCTGTATTAGTAGGTGTTTGCTTCCCTCAAACCAAGCTTTGCCTTTCCTATGTGTCTTTTTAGTTCTACAGTATATCATATAATTCATACATATCATCCACCTCTTTTTGACTTTGAAAAACTGGTCCAGAAATGGTTTGCTCTGTATTCTGTGCATGATGTATTGTATGCTTTTTATCATGTACATAGTTATGAGCTGTATTCTAGTTCTGTGATGCAAATGAGGTATTCTAGTTCTGTGATGCAAATGAGCCATGGTTACATGGGAAGATTTTGGGCTTACTTTAATAATGGCAATCTGCATAAACACATCATGGATGCAGTAATTTGTTCTGTTTTTGTGTATTGTGAATGCTTTAATTATGCAGGGGCTGTTTTATGTGCTTCAGTTTCTAGTGTCAATGCCCATGATCTGCAGTAAAATGGTAAAATGATTACCTTAATCTTGTTTAACTCTAGGACAGTTTGCATTACTCAAGACAGAAAAGGAAAGAATCTTACTGCATTTGTCATATGACTCAATGGCTTAGAATTATCTTCGCAAGTGGTGTTTCAATTAAATTGTTCTTGCTGTAGTATAGTATGTTTGCATATTTTTATTACTGATCTACTGTCCAGGCATACCTCTCAACTGTCCAGATTTTTGCTTAATATTGGCATACCTCTCAACTGTCCAGATATTTTTGGTCTATTCCTCATAAAATTTGTGGTGTTCTGGTAAATTATCCAGGTTTGAAGTCAGTAAAGAAAGAGTTTCAGACTTCATGCCCATCAGAAAATGTGTGCTAATACAAAGTCTGTTATTCTGTCAACTTTCTAAGTTAATAAAAGCAATATTTAAAAATTGTCCCTATTTAAGGCCATTGTTCCACCATTATTTTTGGCTTTGTACAGATTTATTGTGTTAAGAGGCTGAAAGATATGTCTCCAGGTTCATGTCAGAATGCTGCACTGCATACTTGTTAAGTTAATCTTTCATCACTTGTGTCTTGCTGATTTACTGTCCTAGATCAGCCTTGGGAATGGTAAGTGTGTTGTAGATGAGGAGCCAAATGGTGGGAAAACATTGTTTTTGTAATATAGAACTAATTTGCTGGTTTATTAAAATCATAATGTTGATGGCCATGTTTCTGAGTGCTGATGTTGATGACCATGTTTCTGAGTGCTGGATCTTTTTCCATTTTTAAATGACCATTTCTGTGAACCTGATACTTCTTGGACAATGAATTTGTCTACTGGTTTGCTACGCCTCCATTTTAAAATATTGTGACCTCTTTTAGATGTACATTAAATACACCTCAGGTATAAAGTAAAATTCCATGACATCATTGTAGCATAGTGCACATAAACAACAAGGGCACAGCTCCAACGTGTAAATGACTCCAAAAATCTAATGCGGATGCAAAACTGTGAAGCATATCTTGATGGAAATGGGGCAGATAGAATATAGTATCATTGTGACACTGCTGTCCCCCCCAAATATCCTGACACTACACCAAAATCTTTAGACAATCCTTGTAAAATACTAAAGTTATGGAAGAACAGAGGAATATTTCAAAGTTCTAAAAAGTGTGTATAACCTAATCAAAACAGCAGTTGCATAGTGTTTGTAATGCATTGCATAATTATTTGCAAACATACAGCAGTAAATAGAGAAAAATGGAATCTAAACACGCTCAAATACATATGAAAATAATAATAACGCCCTAATAAGATGGACAACCATGCGTAGCACAAACTATTCAAAGTGTCCATCGGAGATTAGGGAGCATATTTAGCCTACAGGTTACCTATATCTGGCACCTGTACAACAACTTTGTAACGAGGCGAGTGAGTAACGACAAGAACTAAATCCACAATAGTATCCATGCACATCAATCCAATAGATTCCATAAGTGCATAATACAAAGGTAAAATGCCAGCATATAGTAAATGTTTGTAGAATTTGTGTAGTCCCCAGATAGTAAATGTTTGTAGAATTTGTGTAGGACTCAGATAAAGTACATCATGTGCAGTGATGTATATACATATCAAAGTAAGCCTGTGTGCACTTTTTGTGGCACCAGTGTATAGAAATCGGGTTAAAAAAATGCATAAACTGCAGCTAACAACTTGAGAGTATTGTATCCTAACAGAATAAGATTCATTCCTACATATTGTATGGACCAGTGCATTTAAAATAAAGTAACAAGTAAGCTGCCCCAAAACAGAAAATGTGAAAACAAAAAACTGAGCCGCTCACTGTGAGCAGTATGGAAAAGCAAGCTGCCCCGAAAGAGACAACATGAAAAAGGTAACAGTCCACATTTTTGTGAAGAGTGAAGTATGAATCTAACTGTTTAAATGTCACAGAAACTCTGGCAAAAACAGATTGAACATTCATATTACTGAAAACCCCTAACACACAAGTTACAGGAGAACAATTTCCATTTGTGATCATTAGAATAAAACTCCTCCATAATACTAGCCCTAATCTGGCTGAATAATCGTAGTGCTATGGAAAGTTCTTTGGGTAAGGTGTTTGCTTTGCTCCACTGCACCATCATAATAATATGTGCTAACCCTAGCCCTGCTACTAACCATAACCCTACACCTTACCTTAAAAATCCTTTGTGTAATTATTCAGCCAGATATACCCCAGGGATTACTTCAGTGTCACTGCTTGACAGAGGCACAGAAAAATGATAGGCATAGTTTTTATTCAAACTAAAGGGGTGGCGAAAGCCGCATAACTATGGGCTAGGCTTATAAATGCCCTTGGGCAGATAGCCTAGTATGAACCTATGAATGAACCTATGAAATAAAATTACCACCAGATAGGCTCGGATACACTGACAAGTACCAACCTGCTCTAGAGCTGTTCCCTCACTTTACCCTTCACTAACTTGCATATACTGGCACATGTACACACACTGAATTTATGCCCTTAAGTACCCTGCACCCACACACCAATATGAGCATGCTTATGACAAAAGTGCCAGTCATGGTAACAGACCTTCAGTAAAACCATCGTTTAGCCTTGTTCTAACAAATGTATATGTGATTAAGGCTACACAACCCGTATAATAAATCTTTACCGTGTTTCTAGCAGAAATAATAGCAGCAACATGTTTGCTTTTGTTTGCATGACAGCTGCTTCATGCATGAGTATGGGACTGTTGTTTTAGAGATATTATACTTCTCTGCTTTTACATATGCTGTGAATGCATCCATCTTTGAGAAGATGGATGCTGTCTTTGCCCTGTCTAATTAATATATATATATATATATATATATATATATATATATATATATATATACTAGGCAGTAATTCAGTGAGACATTTGCTGTGCTGAGATAACAGGCTGTGGCTGATGGATATAAGTGACACTTTGGGATTGTGGGATGGCTGGGATGTGTAATCATTCTATGCAACTGTGTGAGCTCATAGAAACTAGTGATTAGCGGTCCTGTCCAATTGTGTCCCCAAATGCACAACACTAAGGTTTTGCATGCTGTATCCTGCATGCCTTCACCAGGAGTGATGAGGTTGTTGCATGCCATTGTGACAAGGTGATTTTGATATGAAGAATAATCCAGAGAGGTGTTTTCATGAGATGCTGGTAACTACATAGGCTCTGACGCATTTAGTTCATTTGTCAGGCTTGGCACATGGTATGCTGAATTGTATATCATATCACGTTAATTTTGAGAAAAAAAAAAGCTGGGGTTTCCAATTCTAAATTTGTCAGGTGAAAATTTATTTGCAATTCTTAATAAATAATCACTAACTTTTTCTGCTGCAGTGATAAATTCTATGGGACCATCTAGGTGAAATGGACGGGAGGAAATAAAATGACCATTAAGGTATAAAAATGAGATTTTAATGTTTTTTTTTTGTTGGACCCCAGTTTTACTTGCATCATCATCTTAATTGCTTTCTCGAGTGAGCAGCAGTTATCCTTCTGATTTCACCTCTAACCAAAGAGGGCACATGTGTTTGAGCAAAACAGCACTGCTACCCTGATTATATGTATATTCTGTTTTCTAGCTGTGTGTTTTTAAGAGAGACACTCCATTAGATTACTTTCTGACTTCCTTGGTTTAAAATGTGATAGTTCATTTGAATATTATCTGTGGGAAATGTGTCCTAAATGCATACATCATGCCTCTGACATTTCAGCAATAGTGCAGGCCGCCACCACATGTGGATATATTATGGGACCTGACCAGGGGTCAGAAGCTGACAGAAATCTTATTAAGCTTCTGACAAACTAAATAAATGCACAGTCTGAATTTCTCTCTCTCTTCTGGCTGTTACTTGGGCATGGACACATGCCCCCCCCCATATACACGCACATTCATTCAGTGAAGAATGAAGCATGATAAAAAAAATAAACAAAACAAAAAATATTGATTTATAAAGCATGACAGCTTTAGGCAAGCTAATGCCCCTAGTGTGGTACATAAGATACTAGTGCTCTTATGGAACTGAATACAAAGGTGATGCTTTTAAAACTGATTAACTGTAGAGTACAGAGGTTAATGCTCTTGCTGGCTCAGTGAATAATTTCTGATTGTGCATGGTCCAAGCTAACAACAAATATGAAAGAACTGCTGATTTTAAAAAGAGAACATACAGTATTTCAGATATTCATTTCTTTGTATACTATATGGCACTGACTTTAAATCATTCCAGAGAGATCAAAGTACAACCAAGAGAAATATTTGTGCTTCTGTTTTAAAAACAAAACAAAATAATAGTATAATGGAGGTAATGGGACTCAAAAACCATGTCTGCTAGAATCTGGTTGTTGTATTAATAAAAACATCAATAGGAGCATGCAAATATATATATATATATATATTTTTTTTCTAAGGAAAATTGTGATGGCCACTATCATTTTCAGTTATTGTGGTCCCCAGATGATGCAAAATGATGAAACTATTGAGGCAAGATGCATCTGTCAATGTGGATTTTGCAGTATTGTATTTGTTAGAGCTTTGGCAGTTCTCATTTTTGTTTGTCATGTTGTTTATGGACCAGCTCGTGGCAAGGTACCACAAAACTGGATTTAACTCATTTTGCATTAGTATAGACTATCACTTAATGATAACCACAGCATGAATACTGGGATTAATTCTGTTCGGTTGTGTATCTGTGTTTTGTTTTCAGTATTGACACTAATTGGCTAGGTGACTGGGACATGGTATGAATGTACAACATTATGTACACATGAATATAAAAAGTTGACATTTCTAGATACCTTTTTACAGTGGAAGCATTGCTTCACCCAGATTCCTCTTTGTTCAGTTATCTGATGTAATTTTCATTGTTATGTTTTGTATCCTATACAGATGTGGGGTATGCATGTTGGCTGATTCATTAAAACAGATAACATTTCAGTTAGGTTTGCACATTAATGTTCAATATATTAGAAAATGTACACTTCAGCTTAATAAATATCATAGTGTACAGCCTGAGCAGCTGTGAATCACGTTCTGTGGAAGATTGGGGGGGGGGGGGATATCACAAGGGTTGCTCTGTTGTACAGTTCTTTAGTATAATTTTATAAATCAACTGTGGATACAGTTATGATGACATTTATTTATTCTACCTTCAAATTTGTGCTCACCTAGTGGATAGGTAGCAAAAGTCTAGCTGTAATATTGAAAAAAGGCAGCATTAAGATAGGTGCTTTTATATGGTGTAGTTTCCAGTAGACAAACTTCTACAACCCAAATCCATTCCAACCTACACTTTTTAATGCTAAGAAAAGTGGTGTCTAGCTATTTGAATGTATTACATGTGATTGGTTATAGAAATACAATGACAGGCCATCATTTTAAATGCAATGCAGTTTGTGCACCTTTATGTATTCCCTGGCACATTTTAGTAATGTGGGGGTAGACGTGAATAGATTTATTTTTCAGATAGTGGTATCCCAATGAGGTATGTTTTTAGCTGGCTCTGTGGTGTAGAGGGATAAAATCCTGACCACAACCCACCTGACCTGATTTCATTAGGGTCTATGACAACGGATCGAATACGCTAAAATATCGAACAGTCGGAAAATCGAAAACACAGGTGATAGAAACCAGTTCCTACAGTGAGGAAAGGGCAAATTTCCCGATTTTTATCACCAGCATGTTTGATTTTCCAGCCATTCGATATTTAGTGTATTTGATCCATTGTCCTAGACCATTTCATTAGTGGCTCAAACATGCCAGTAGTGGATGTGGAGGTTGGGAGTGAGCAGCTAATGCTGTCCCACCCACAGTGTGGTTTAGCATGACAACTTGGTCTACTGTAATGATTGGCTACTCATGAGATTGTTAGTAATGACCTCCAGTGTTAGGACTGGCAATGAGTACCCACCAAATAGTGTACATGCTGTAACTGGTGCTGTGCATAAGTGAAAGCATGAATGCCAGTGAGGTTTGGATTGTGGAAATTTGTTTATTCGTTCTGCTGTGAATGGATGTATTTAAGAATTATATGGGGATGCCTGTTGCACACCACCTCAAACAAGACATCAGGGAAGAGTAGGCCAGTTGCACAGTTTAAAATAGACCAGGGCAGTTGTGCCACCCTTAAATGCAGGTACCCCCATCTGGCAGAGATAAGGTCAGACCGTCCAGCTGCTGGGGTGTGGGAATCTCTCTGAGCTGGGCAATGTTGATGGGAAGACATGGTACAGAGGAGCCAGACACTGCCATAACAACCTAGATGATGACCTCTCCATTCAAAATGTTGTCCCTACCTATGAGAAAAAGGGTATGGAAACTAAATGGCTTAGTAATTAAAGTGAATACTTATGCTTTGCATGCATGGTGGTAAAAAGCACAAAGAGGGGGAAAATGCAGTGAATTGCTGTTTCCTTGCAGAATGGATAACTAAAGGTGCTTTTCTAAACAGAGGTAGGTGAAATGCTGCAGGGTTCTATTTTGCTGGTAACTTGACCTATCAAATCAAACCTGAGTGAGCTCTTCTGAATTACTGAGGCATACATTGCATTCTAGCAATAGTTTAGAAGCAAGTAGCAAAATGAATTAAAATGTCATCTTTACAGCATTTTCTAAGTTTCTGCTGAGCTATCGTAGGAGATATAGCTACAGATCATCCCAGGGAGCCAAAACGTTGGGACTACGACTGCACCCATTCCTATCAACTGGCCCTGATGTTGGATTTTAAGTTTTTGCTCCATCCTTGTTAAAATTCCTGATTTTGTGAAAACAGTAATGATTGCAGTAATCAAATGTGGCCAGTAAAACATTTAGAAAGTGACCCTGATTTAAAATTTTGTATCTGACTGTTTTGGGCTTTGTTGCTGATTCTTTCGTAACCTAGATGTCTGTCTTTCTTTCGGCTTTTCCCGGTTAGGGGTCACCACAGCAGAACTCCGATCTACTAATGATTGGCAGTCGATTTTTACGTGCTGGCTTGCCGGGCCGAACGCACAGCCTTCAACGAAGGAACGCCCATTCACGCATGTCGACACACAGAAGACTGTCTAAAAGTATTTATTTATAACTCCTGCAAATACAGTACATTCTGAGCAAATAGAAAAATCTTCTAAAAACAAGTATGGCCTTTGAACTCCTCATTTCTTCTAGTCTCCCTGCCCTCCATCGTGTTCTTGTACAAATACTTCTTTAGTGATGCCATATATGAACATTTTTTTCACATTAAAAAGTAAAGCAATTGCAAGAAACAGAACCCATGTGATCCAACTTCATGTTTCTGTTTAAAGAAGAGTCAATGGGGAATGGACTAGCAGCCAGGCACCACCGTCTTCTACAGAGCTGCTGATACAGAATTAATGACATGTTTTACCTTTCACCAGTGGGTTTTCACTTTTTCCAAGTTTTCATACCGTGCAATTATATATGGTAGGGGGAATATGGATACCAACAGGATTTATCCATCTTGAACAACCCGCTACATTTTAATCACACTGGTGAGGTTTGCCATTTATGGGGAGTTGACTAGCAGCCAGGCACCACCGTCTTCTACAGAGCTGCTGTTACAGAATTAATGACATGTTTTACTTTTCACCAGTGGGTTTTCACACCATGTAATTATACTGTATATGGCAGGGGAATATGGATGCCTCCAGGATTTATCCATCTTATGCAACCCCCTACAGTCAGCGCAACCAGATCCCATATATTACTAGAAAAAGAATAACTCGATTATACTCTTCCTATGCCAGTTTGTGTATACAAAACATGCTGTGATGTGTGTTCAGTAGCTGTTATAAAGGTTTATTACTGTGAAAATCCTAGAGTGCAAGTCCTGAATGTAATCTGTGGAGCTTTGTTTTTTTAAATCGAATGCTTGAGGTGGCTCTTGGGAGTACCTTCACATTAGAAATAATTCCAAGGTGAAGACCTCGACATCTTAACAAAGAATGTCTCTAAAGCTTCTCTCTTTGCATCTCTCTTCACTTTGTTTCCTAAATTCCCTATCTTTATCTGGGCAGAGAACCTTCCAGAAAAAGATGCCAACAGATATGTGGCCAGTGAACCAGAGAAGATTTTGTGTGTGCCATGGAGGAATCTAAGACCCTACCAAGAAGACCCAAGAGATGCTCCGCTGCTTTTTTTTAAAAGCTGTCTCGCTATGTTATACTCTCTCTTAACATAGTGAGACAGGTTGTAAAAAGCAACTGAGATCTTGCGTTCTCCGTTGCTGTAAAAAAAAAAAAAAAAAAAAAAAGTTATACTAATGGAAAAAGTCTGGGCGACCGGACCTTTTTTCCATTACTATAACTCTGATTTACAACATGCACGCTGACCAATCAGCATGCATGTTTTGGAATATTAATGGGGGGGGCGGTCATTGTATAATAAAGATTTACCCATGGTTGGTGTGGTTTAATCACAAGGGCAAAGCACGAGTGATTAAATAAAGCCAACTGTGGGTAAATCTTAATATACCACACCATGGAGTCAGTTGTCAGTTATGGCTGTTATACAAAGATATTATTTAAGAAAAGTAAGTATTTTTTTCTTAAATAATGTCTTTGTATAATGGTGTGATGGAGTTCTGCTGTTGCATATTCTGTTGCTTTTTGTTTATGTACTGTGCATGCATATGGGACTTGCAATCCCATGCTTACCCAGTACATCAGTGCTTTGGAAAGGAAGCAACGGAGAAAGGAAGGTCTCCGTTGCTCTTTCTTAAATAAAAAAAAAAAAAATTGGATAGTTTAGGGGTAGGAGAGAGACAGAATAGAGGAAATACAAGGAAAATCAGGTACATGTCTTTAGTTTTGAATAATGTACCTAATTTTCAGAGTATTTTCTCTGTTCTCTCTTGTATGTCTGGACTCCGTATTTCTAATTTTATTTAGTTTTGTTTAAAAAAAAATAAAAGTTATAGTATATACCAGGGGAAGAAAAGTCCGGGCGACCAGGCCTTTTTCCATTGGTATATGCTCGGATTTACAACGGGCACCCTGGTTGGGCTGACCAATCAGCGTGGTAGTTTTTGAATGCTAATGGCCAGTCATTGTATAATACCATTTTATACATATTTGGTTTAGTGGATTGCTGAAGAGAAATTATCTTGATTTAAAAAGGACCTGTAATGTAACATTCTGAGTCCTGGAATTAATCCCCCCCCCCCCAAAAAAAAACAAAAAAAAAAAAACAAAAACCCTCTTACACTGCAAGAAAGCAGCAGATATCAACAGTCCTTGTTCTTTAAAATTTGTTTTTGCAGGGAGTAAGTCTCCCTGCACCCAAGAATGTGTAGGAGGGCTGCACCCCACCTTGATATTTACATATGCTTACTGAGATCACCACACTATGGAGGAAAAATATTTTTGAGACTTGGTAATTTGGGGATTTAATATATGCAAATCCCAATTTTTATATATTCATTTTCTCTATTCCAGGACTTGCACCTTAAGAGTTTTGAATTTAAAACCGCTACTCTTGCAGTGATTTCACATAGAAAATCCTAATTTAATATGTCAAGTACCTCCTGAAAGTCAGCAGGCAGAATATTTGGGGTAGGGGTGGAGGTCTATTAAGTTAACAAGTTGTACGGGAATCATCCAGGAACATATCGGGTACAGACCACTTTTATTATTTTTGACAAACCCTCCCTGTAGTGGATGGGTAAAATTGGTTGGCAGTCTCTTTTATGTATTTTATTATAATTTTTGCAATAATAAGGGCAAATGTAGATGGAGGTGATGAGTATTGAGAATTGCATGGTCTGTGAGATATAAGGAAGATCTGCTTTTACACACAGACTTCTGGAACTTTTTATTTATTTTTTTTTTTTTAATTGCATAAGCATCCCTTTAAGTATTATAACATTTTTGGAATTGGGCCATCTGGACTGGGACTTTACTGGCTGTGAAGGAATTGATTGTTCTGCCATTTCTTTTATAAAGTTGTGACTATAAGAGGTACTGCCAGCCATGCCAGGAGAAGTAGGGCCCTGGATGTGTAACCTATGCCAGCACAGCTAGCTGGAATTTTTGTAAATTATATCATTTGTATATCCAACTGATTTGTACAGATGTTTGTGCTGAAAATGTATTTGTGAGGTTTGCTTGTATGAAAATGCATCAACAGTGTGCCCTGCTGGAAAGAAATGTCCATAGAAGGGAAAGTTTGATTAGAGTTCTGGCAGTTTCATTTTTCCTGGGTTGTGCCTGGTTGTAGATCAGTATTTCTTTATTCAGTACCCAGTTTTCATCTCTGAGTTCACCCACCCTAAAGTCCAGCATATGTCCTCCTGCATTACAGTAATGAAAACAAATGTAGTGTACTATGATACTGGGCTCTCCAGATATTGATTATTGAAGATTCTTGGATATATTGGTATTCAAAATGTTTTAGCATAGCTGGCTCTATTGTGAGGCAGCATAGAAAGGACTTGGGTTCATAGGTGTGTACTAGGCTAATGGGCCTGGAGCCTTTACAAGCCTAGCCCTTAGGATTACCCTGGCATCGTGCTACCCGACCTTAGTTCCCAGTGCCTCTGTCGAGTAAAGCCACTGGAGTGATCCCTGGGGTGAGACTACACTACAGTATATTTTATGGTCATTCAGATGCCTATCTTTAGTAGAGAAATCACGTTGCATGCTGAGGTAGAACAGCTGGAGGGGAACCAGAACACAGTCAAAATGCAGGCTTTGAGTCTCATACAGAGAATAGTCAAGGTAGTCTTTTGACATTCAAGTTTTTGAGAAGCTAAGCGCACAGCCAGCAAATGTCTGGACCTTTCTGAACATACCACAATTCTGTAATTAAAGCAAAATGCACAGTAGTCAGTAAAAATTGAAATAAATCATCCTTAAGGTTGTTGGCTTCAGCAGCCATTTTTAACAGGTCAATTAACTGTAGAGATTCTTCCATTAGCTGGAGTCTGAGCAAGAGTGGATCTGGCATCACCAGGACAACAAACTCAGCCCCTTATCCCTCCGATACACTATTCTTTGAGCAAAGTATATTGAAAAAGGAGATGGAGGTTTTAACTTTATTTTTGTAAGAGAAGAATGTTTGGTTTTATTTAGGCCTAACACTTTATTTTCTTTCACTCGGATGTATAGTGTAGCAGAAGCTAAACAACCAACTGTTTGACATACAGCTTGGCATATATCAGCATGTTCTTATTTTTCTTTGGGATATTCTGTGTAGTGAGCAAGTTTCCTCTGTAATCAGCAATGATGTTGGCCACCGCTGCATTTGCCTCTGCAGAGAATTTAAAATGAAAGCACAAATGCCAAAACAGAAATAGATGGATTCTCAGGGAAGAAAGGAACCCAGGTCATACAGCCTCCTGAGAGTAAGAATAAAAGCTTTTCATAATCAGGGTAATCTACATGCTGTATCATGCAATTTGATGACATTTAGAAGCTTCGTTCATGCCTGGCAGGATTTATTCCTTCACAGTATAGTACAGGAATTTATAAATTGATAAGACCAATAGCTGTAACTTATGTTGGGGGTTGATCCTCTTCTGTTTCTGTAGATGCATTCACCTGTAGAAATATTTCAAATTCTTTCTGATGTAGTCCCCTGTCGAAGTATTTCTAATTCTTTCAGAACAAAAGACTGTCTCCTGCTCTGCTCTTTCCCCTCAAGGGAGATCTGTTACTCTTATTCTGCCAACTGCAGATTTTACATTATCTACTTAATTTTCCATTTTTGCATGACTATTTGAAATTCAGAAAACCTTGTCATTACATTTTTTTGTCAGGTCTGTGTGGCATTGTGTTACTTCATTATTTTTGCCAGAGCTCTGTTCAACAGCTTTCTGTCTCTCGTTTGCTGAATACGGCACTCATTTCTATAGTATTCTGCAGCACAGCTTGTGTAACAGAAGTCATGGATGACAGAGCTTGTAGAACTGTCTGTGTTCATTTTGTCCTTGTGATCCACAGCTGAAATGCTGACCATCATAGCTACAGGAAAGCAATGAGAAAAAAAATTATCTGATGCAATTTCAGACTATATTATTCTCATGTCACATGATTACAAAATAACAGTCTAGGACATGCAGTGCAGCCTTGAAGTCCTCCATCATAAGCATATCCCCATGGTCACCTTACACCATTGGTCCTTGACCCTTGTGATAACAGTTTTCGAGCTATGATGGTGTAAAAAAGGTCTTGCTATATATTGAAACACCCGTTTCCCTGTCTGTTAAAGCAGAGGTCACTCTTATGAGATGTTTTATTTTCTACTAAAATTGTATTTCCATAGCTGTTTAAGCTGAGGTTACCAGTATTTGGTAGACAGGGCAGAAGCCTCATTTGTTTCTAAGTAGATAACCTGCATAGGGACATAGGTGTGGGAATAAAGTTCTCCAACACCATTGCATTTACTGCAGAGGCCCCTGTAAGGCAGACAGTCCAGCTAAGGAGTTCAGCCTCCGCAAACATCCCCCTATGCAGGAACACAGGGACACACTAGGCAAATGATCATGGGGACTATAAGGTGCCTATCCACATAATTTTAAGCAGACAAACTTAAAAAGTTCTCTTCACCCTTTTCGAGCAGGACAGTACTTGACAACCATGCAATAAATTTGTCTACCCATCTAATCATCAAGATTAGCCATAAAGGTAGCCAGATTAGTACTTTAAGCTGTAGTTCTAACATATTCCATAGGTTAGGAATACTTTTGAGTTAGGAACCTATTTTTCCAGTGAGTCTTGTTTATTTGTTGGGATAGATTTATGTCCATACTGTAAGCATTTGTAGAGCCACTGGTTTTGCATGAAATATGAGGTCAAATAGGACCGGATGATTTTTCACAGCATCAAAAGTAAGAAGTGGGTCACCTTGCAGCAACCTATAAGATAGTGAGTATAAGGAGAGTCCTGCTAGTCTGTCCGGATAGTTTAAGAACAATTTTCTTGGCTAGGAATCTTTGGGGCCTTTACAGTTGTATGCCTGGGTTTGTACATACTTAAGGGGATATTGTATTGAATGATGGGTCTGACAAGGGAAAACTACATTGGAAAGATGACGTCTTTGAATCTGGAAGATAGTGCTTTGGAAATAACTGGACCTGATACAAGGATTTCCTGAGTATGGTGGAAACATGATAGAATGAGAGGGAGGGATCTACATAAGTACCTAGGTCTCTTATGACAGTATCTAGTGAAAGATAAATGCCATTTTGAAACGCATGAGGTTAGAGCAACATTTCTTGCCAAATACTACACATCACTTTTTCATTTAGTTTGAGACCATGTTTGATACACCAAGTATGTGCATATTCCTGCCTTTGATGGAGCTGTTTTTATCAGTGGAAGAGTGTATATCAGTGCCCCGTTTGCAGCCATTGGCAAACTTGGTCAACCAAACTTCTGTGATATTGGCTTGGATGTCTGGAAAATAAACAGGAGAGGGCCAGAACTGATCCCAGTGGCACCCTACTAATTACAAATTTCCATTCATTGAAGGAACCAGCAGCTTTCACAACTTCGGATCTGCTGGATAGCCAGATTGTAATCCAGAGGACAATGTAGGTGTTAAGCTTGTCTAATTTTTCAGTAATACCTGCATGCAGGGTACTGCCAAAAACCTTGGCCAGGTTGAGTTAAGTAGTGTGCATGAAATAACCACTTTCCACAGTCACTGTAACCCTTTCGAAGAAGTTTACTAAGTTTAGGAGACATGACCTGCTCTTTACACAGGGTCATAGAGGGGCCTTGTTTGATGTGAATTGGAAGCTTATTCCAGAGGAATGGCAACCTCTGAGAGACTTATGTCTCTTCTGCAGGTCCTATTTATGCCATGGGCCAGGTTAAGGTCCCTGGAGCAGGTGATGCTTGTCCCATTTGTCTTGTGGATATGCATTTCCATTAGGTTTTGATCTGAGATTGCTCTGTAGGCCAGGCACAAGTCACCTGTAAGTAGTCTGTACACTACTGATCATAGTGACAGTGAATTCAGTCTTTCAATGGATGACATGCTGGAGACCCTGAATTTTCTTGGTTAGAAATCTCTTGAGGTCTCATGTTGCAGGTGCCTGGTAAGGTATATATCAAGGAGAGCATGGTACTCCATTATTGGCCTAGTGAAGGTCGAGTACAGGAGTCTTATGACCTCTTTCGCTGATGAGGCAATGCCTTTGCTAATGAGGTGTGCGACAGAATGCCTTCCATACCACAGAGACACAGTGGTCAAGGTTTAGACTACAGTCAACTTGTATTCCCCAAGTCTCTCACTACTGAGTTGTTACTTGGATATTATTATTATGTTAGTCTGCAGGGATATTGTTTTTTTAGCACTAGGTTTGAGTCCATGGCTTTGGCAACAGTCATTGGTTTGTGTAAGTCCATCTTGAATTATTATATCAGCATTGTTTGGAGATTCAGTGATTGCAGTTATCAGCAAACTTGATCAACCACAGCCCTCTCTGTTCTGGCCTGAAATTTTGAGAAGTATATTCCAAACAATAGGGAGCCCAGCAGTGACCCCTGAAGAACCCCACTGGTAACAGGTCTGCTGGTTCAGATAAGTCCCCAACTTTGACTGAGTGTGATGTGTTAGTGGGCCAGTTAGTAACCCATCTGATGACATAAGGGCTGATATTCAATTGGGAGAATTTATGAATGATGCCCGAAATGTGGGTTTGTGTCAAAGGCCTCAGCTAAGTCAAGGTAGGCTGTATGCACAGATTTGTATTTGTCTATGCACCTAGTAATGTTTTTGAAGTAGTCCAACAGGTTTACCAAGCATGACCTGCCTTTGACAAAACCAAATTGTGTCTGGTCAAGAGTTTGGAGATCACCTCTATCCTTATTTATAAGGTCCATGATGATTTATGCCATGGCCTTACAGATGAGGCTGGTTAAGCATATGGGTCTGTAGTTTCCAGAGTCTGCTGTTGCACCCCTTTTATGAAGAGGGATGATTATTGCTGTTTTCCATTCAGCAGGGACAAAACCAGTACTCAGGCTGTGGTTGAGTACCTAATGCAGTTGCCATTTAAAATGTGACTGGGATGCCAACCGATCCATTTGAGGCTGTGTCTTTGGCCTTTGAGACAGTATTAATGACTTTTGGATTGGGGAGATGTAGAGGGAATGTTTTGTGGAATGTTAGTAGGGGAGAGGTTGTGTGACATTTTCACCAAACCTGTTGGCTAATAGGGTTAACTATTAATAGGGTTAACTATATGTGCAGGATCAGTGTGTGTGATGCCATCAACAGCTAGTTCAGGACATGTCTGGGATCCACCTTTTAGGTTACAGATATAGCTGAAGAATGCCTTATGGTTATTCTTTGCTATGGTTGCTAATTTTTTTTTTTTTTTTTTTTTTTTCTTAGACAGCACTTTTTCATCTTGTTGTATAACTTATTAATGCTAGATGTCCACCAGGGAGGTGTGTTTTTTCTTGAGGATCTTGGTTTGATCCTGTCTGGTATAGCTGTGTCAATACATTTGTGTAAGTATTTGCATAGACCATTTTGTATATACCTTATTATAGTTGTTAATGCCAACTATGGGAACAGGAGCTTTTAAATTATTTGCCATCCCTTAGGAGGGAATAATTAGCTCCGATGAAATTTTTTTTAGTCTGATTTCACCCAAGAGGAGTTCAGGTGTTATAGCTAGTTCAAATGTGACAGATTTGTGATCCGATTTAACCACTGAGGGTCCTGTACTTGTGGTGGTGGTCACCCATGTTGGTTATGACCAGGTTGAGAATATTTGAGCCCCTTGTGGGGGTTGCATACTATTTGTTCCATGGCAATGGTGTTAAAGTCTAGGAACCTTGTGCGAGCATGTTGGTACCTGTAAACGTTTACCAGTCAATGGAGGGATAGTTAAAATTGCCCATGACTAGAGTGTTTGGTTGTAATTTGACTCAAGTAGGTCCAAATAAGCAGCATGGGTATATTGGTTAATTGAAGGGGGTCTATAGCTAATGATAACTTGAAGGGGGGGTCTTACCACAGTTACTTGAACTTGGAGTAACTCCATTGAGTTTTCTTGTCTAACCAGTCTAGAAGTGTATTTATCTTTGCAGTCTGAAAGTGTGGAAGGCATTGTAGCCTTGCAAGGCCAGGGTACTCTCTCTCTGGCTCTGAACCAAGTTTCTGTGACTGCAGGGATGTCCACATCCTCCAGGGAGAGGAGTGCTTCCAGAGAGAGCAGTTTCTGATTTAAACTGAGCATTTAGCAACAAAACCTTTAATTTGTTTGTGGGTGATATTTTCATGTTGGAAAATGTCTTTTCGAGACCTTTCCTAAAGCACTATGGGGGAAGCAAGTACCTTGGCCAGTAACTGAAAGTCTAGAGGTGACATGAAAGACCATCTCTGGCAAAGCAGCGTGGTCCATCAACCATGTCACCCCAGGCTGACAGGAACTGGATCCCCTTAGTGTGACACCAGAATATAAGCCAATTGTGCTCAAGGCTAGGGACATACCTGCCTGGGGGATATGCATTCATAGAACTCCATTGTGTCTGTCTTCATATAGTCCAGTGAGGTACATCTCAAGTCATTCACACCAACATGAACTATTGATGGAATCATAATGGTACTTGTTGAGAGAATTGAGTGCATGTATGATCTGATGGATCCTGGCACCTGACAGACAGCTGACCATATCCTTCTCATAGTCCCACCTGGTGAGTGGGACATCTGTGTGTCTCACAATGGAGTCACCTATGATTAAGAAATTTGGTGTAGATGCCCTTTGCCTTAGGGGCTTATTTGGTGAGACACTGGTGGTTGTGTTTTTGTGTATTGAGTGCTGTATTGGGTGTAGAAAGTTTGTATTTCCAAGGTCTGTAATGTTTAGGTAGGTTTCTTGTGTGCATCTCCACATATGTTTTTTGTTGATTGCATGGTTTGCATTGAAAGTGTATGTGAGCTGACAACCTGTTCAATATTTCTGTTCTTAGCATGAGAGAGCAAGGATTCCAGATTCTTAGTGTAGATGCATCTCTCACAAATTGTACTTGTGTGATTTAGGAGTAGAGTGTTGGCAGTGTAAATGAGGCAGTTGTTACACTGCCTCAGGATACCTATGTCAATCAGGCTGGTAGGAGAAATGGAGGGAAACTGACCATCCATAATGATATGATAGGTTAAATGCTGTTTCCACAATGAGGAGATAAAATGGAGGGGTGTGGTATAACTGGGTGCCCTAGTTGGGTCCTATATTAATGGGGTGCTCTATAAAGGGTCTTTACTAATGGGGGTTATCTGGTATGAAAGTACTGTAGATTTGGTGGTTCTGGTACCTTTCAAGGGCCAAAAGTACAGGTGAGGTTCTCTCTGAGCATCTAAGTGCAATTTAAGGACTTCTTGGCCCGATCACAGGCAGCTACTAAGGAAAACTTTTACCTACTGAAGTTTTTGCTTCTTTCAGCTTTTCCTGGTTAGGGGTCACCACAGTGGATCACCTGTCCGCTCATGATTGGCAGTGGAGATTTATGGTGTCGAGTTGCCAGTCCAGTGCCCAACCTTCCACAGAAGGCAAACACATGCACACACTCATGCCTAGGGCCAGTTTAGAGTGCTCAATCCACCTACAGCATGTCTTTGGGATGTGGGAGGAAACCCAAGCGACCACAGGGAGGACATGCAGACTCCGCACAGAAGGCACCTCAGCCAAGGATTGAACCAAAGAATCTCTTGCTGTGAGGCGGCAATGCTAACTGCTGCACCAACATTGTCGCCCTGTAACCCCCAATGGTTACCCCCCACTGTGCAGTTGTGCAAGTTTGTGCATGGAGGTCCACTACAAGTAAGCAGATAAATGCAGCAGAGCAGTGGCTGATTGCCTAACTCTGTGGAACTGTGTTTAAAAGAAGCATAAACCCTGCACAAATGTGGGGCTTATGTAACAATAGTGAGCAAACTGCATTAAACCATTTTAACCAACAAAAAGCTCAAAAGTGAGCCCTGTGCGAGCAACCTTCAATCAGTTAACTCCTGACACAAGGGTGCATGGTGGCCCCTCTCTAACAAACTATAGCCTGGTTTAATGCTCAATTTAACAAACAGAACCAGATTCAGCAGGTCTGAATCTAGTTGATGCTACAGCAAACAAGAAGTGCAACAAATCAGCAAGAACAGTTTTTCAAAAGTTAGCAATGCAGCAAAAATTCAGTTAAAAGTGCAAAATACAGTATAAAATTGTACTTGTGATATGGGCACTCTTGAGATCCCACTGTAATGCAACCTGTCCAGCTAAAGAATTCAGTACGAGAGAGAAAGAGGGAGGTGATGAGGAATAAAGTTCTTCCCCATCACATGTACTGCAAAGGCCATTGCTATTCCAATGCACTCTTAGATTTTTTAATGGACAGTTTTATCCTTGTAGCAACATAATTGCGTATCCAGTGTGAAGTGCGAATGTTCCCTTGCTAGTCTTCAACCTTGAGCATCCCTGCCCGAGGAAGGGATTGAATTTGAACAACTTTTGCTCTCCGTATATTGTATTAGAAACACTCCACCTGCACTAGTTGAGCCATTGAAGACTCAATTTGCTTAAATTATTTTATGTTCTGCTATGCATTTCACACCTATACTTATCTTTGCATCTGTCTTTTTGCTTGATAGGATCATAAAATGCTGTACTACCATTGCTCTTGCCATTTCACCTCTGAAATCAGACTACCAGTCAGGCAGGCCATGAATCCTATATCTGCAATACTGTATCCTTGGACTATTGATTTGTATTATTGTTGTTTGGTCCATAGTAACTACTACAATGTTATGTCAGGCTACAGTTGTCTAGCATGTCTTTTGTAAAAAAAAAAAAAAAATTATTTTTGGTGCAGTTTAGTGATTTTTTTTTTTTTTGCAAAATAATTGCCCTGCTGGTAAGATCTTGGCTGTCTTTATGTGAGCTGTTGGTCATTTGTTTGTCCTTGGTAAACCAGCTTCTGTTAATGGAGATGATACTGACACTGCAGCTTTTTTTTTCCCAAAATATTTTTATTGGTTAGAACCTCAAAATTCACACAAGTATTTCCAGGCAATTTCATGGTACTGTTTGCAGTTCTTGTATAATATTCTAGTACAACCATTTTTACATTAAAGGACAATAATGGGATTCTCTTATTAAATGCTCAGGTTCTCTGTCCTTTTTCTCTATTTATTGTCCCTGCTATGAATAAACAATACAGCATTTAAAATATTTTAAAACTGACTGCTTCTCTCCAATAGAACAGTACCTTCCTGTACTGTGGTGGTTTCACATTCAAAAAACTGTTATCCTGCTGTGAAAAACTCTCCATTGATGATATCAAGGCCACTGAATACAGGTAGTTTTCTGGCCAGTTCCTCCAACTTACATGACAGTCCTAACCCCCCCCCCCCCCAGGCTGTGATGTCACAGCTCCCTGGTCTTTCTCCTACCCATACAGAAAGTAAAGGCTAGAACAAGGAAAACAGTACATGAGTCAAGTCTCCTGCTGTGAGCTGTCAATTACAGCAGGTAACTGCTCAAATGACTCTTAGCACTTTGACTGCTAGGGAAGTTAGGTGTGAAGGGGGATGGGAGAGGAGTCAAACTAGTACAATTCAGGCTTCACAAAAAAAAAAGACGAAACTGCAGTTTAGCCATTCTAAACAGAAGCAGCAGTAAAGAGCACTTTGAAAGTCTGTTCTGTGTCATTTGCACTGTTTTTGTGTTTTTAAGTAGTCATTGAACCGCATGAAATGTTACTTAAAACTAACTCACTGAAGGACAGCAGTGTAAAATCAATGCAGTGACAGGAGCTTTAGGAAGAAAGAAACCTGCATGATGCAACTTAGACAATCACTGCATTGTGGGATACCTATAGGCAGACTAAACCATCAGAATTACTTCAAGATGCCATGCCAAACCCCATGTGGTCAGACTCGGAAACTGCATATAAAATATTTAAAAACCTGTAAATAGTCCCAGACTTTTGTTAAAATGTAGGAAATATCAAACCATGACAAAACAAACCTCTTTTTTGAGCCTGTGGGTGTGGTTCTCCTTTTAAATCAATTTTATTAGCAACCAAACTACTAAATAACTACTTAAAATATATAGTCCTATATAAAAGAAACCCAAGGATTATCAGAATTTACATCTGCTAGCACTGCAATATTATAGAAAATCATATATTTAAAAGCTTAAAATTGTTTGTAATGCTTGGTAAATTTTTATATTGGCTACCAGTAATTTCCATGTTTTTGAACATTCAAGAAAAATATGCTTCCAGCCTGGATCTAAATTTTCATTACATCTTCAACATACACAACTGCATTTATTTTTTTGTGATTATAGTTATTTTAATTTCCATGCAGGTATATGGTCTCCAAAATAAGCTTGTAGTATACTTAATAGATCTTAGCATTGTTTCTTCTTTTAAAGTAAATTATTTTTTTCATTTTCAAGTATTTGTGAAATATGTATCTTGTAATAGTATTTTATATATGGTTAGATAACATGTAGAGATGCTAATAATCCTATATTATCTCTGTTAAGTATTCTAATTATGGTTATTCTTTTAAAGGAAAACTCCCCATTAGAACTTAAAAAAAATAATTTTTCACTCTGTTTTTTGTGCTATTTTTATACTTCAAAATCACGCTGACTGCTTTTTATACAATTTTAATACGTTTTCTGCAAAATGGCTGCCAATGCGGCCTGACATATCAGTGTGATCTTGTTTTTCTTCACATTTTTCTCTTTCCATTATCCATTTCAAGTCCGCTTTCTATGAGTCATGCCAGACAAAGTAGTGGTGTATTCCCATGCCATTGACATAAAATGGGGGTAGTGTTTAGTCACTGCCATCTTCTACATCTTCATTAAATAGGACTTCTGCTTTTACATCTTGAATGGCTCTTGTGTGTTTCTCTGAGCTTGCTTTAAAGTATACTAAGTAGTTATACAGCTGCACCCAAAAAAGTATCTGAATTGCGGGCCTTTGTTCAAAGTATCTTTTTGTAGTCCAAGATGAATTGACAGTCCCCTCCCCCACAGTTTGGTAAATGTGTTACCACTTTGCAAGAACAAATATTTTCTGACTTTTTCCTAAAATGGGTCAGACCTCTTTGATGCTAGTTTTGTCATCTTAAAATGTAAAGTAGTACAAACAGCAAACACAAAGTTTAAAGCTTAGCATTTCAATACTGTCATGCTGTTTGTGTAAATTTGTCAAGAGGTAACAACTGCCTTTGAACCATTGACTGATGTAATTTCACTGTTTTGAATCAGTGTAAGTTCTCTCCCTGTCTGCAATAAAGACAATGGAAAACAGTTTCATACCTGTCTGTCTTTTTTTACAGTAGCTATTGCCTGACATCAGCAGGACTAATGACCTGTACAAGACTGTCAGCAGTACCTGACCACAAATTTCTCTGTCTGTGGCATATCATTAGTCCTGCTGATGTCAGCCAATAGCTACTGTAAAAAGACAGGTGTGAAACTGTTTTCCATTGTCTTTGTATACAAATTTCTCTGCAAATTATGTGAGAAATTGTTTAAAACAAGTGTGTGGTCTTTCCCTTCCTTTGATTCCAAGCAAAGATTTGAAAGTTTTATAAAGTACAAGCATATTTCTGGTACCTACACAATACTGGAATCCTATTGTAAGGAGAAAGACATCCTAAGAGTTGAGTGAAACTTTAGGAGAAGGTGGAGTTTTCCTTTTAAGGTGGATTCTAAAAAGCTTCAGTTCCCTCAAATGTGTATTCTCTTTTGTTTTGTGCAGTTAACCAGTGCTCCTTTGATATACTGTATTCCCCTTTTATTTTTTCATTTGTTTTAATTTACTTCTTCCATACAGCATTACCAAGCTAATTTAATTTCTCTCAAACATAACATTTTATTTGCGTTTCTAATAAACCTATATTCACTCTGAATGGAAATATAACGAATAGCCAAACAAAATGTTTGAATATGTAGTTTTTAATAATGCTTAGTATATGTTGTAGATATGAAACCAAATAAGTTGGCTATATTATATTGAAAGTAATTTGATATTGACAACCAAAGTTTGCCGAATATCACTTCATTAACTTGGTTATTTTGGATTTATTAACATTACACTGCTATCAATGTAACTTTTACTAATTGGTCTCATATTCACTCTTTAGCCAATATAGATTTTAAACCTTGTAGCTATGTTATAGCTTTATTTATCTAGAAATTCTTGACTCCCATTATTTCATGTTTTAATATATTTTTTTGTAGGGCATCCTTAGCGTATTCAGATGCCACAAAAAGATTATCATTGTTCATTCTATTTTCTATATCTGAGCTTTATGGAGAGTTGTAGCTGTTGTCTGAAATAAAATACAAGATTTGCAGTAATATTTTAATCTGTTAGTATGACTTCAAATGTAAAAAAAAAGTTTTTTGTTCCATCTGTTTGATGTAGTTCTTGTATTGTTTCCTGTTTGTTTCTATTTTTTCTATAGTATACGATAGCCCTAAGTAATTTTATTTTTATCACTATCTATATTCTGTTTTTGTCTACATTTATGTAGTTGACATTTGAGTTCATACTTGTACATTTTCCCCCATATTCTCTAGTGCAAGATTGGTGCAGGAGCTCCAGCAGGCAATATGTCTGCCGTGCAATCCAGGAACAGCCTGCAGGGGTGTACATGAACGCTCCTGCACAGACTAAGCCCCTGTATGCAAATCGCCCCATTTGCAGGATAAATATATGCAAATGAGGTGATTTAGCAATCCAGGAAGCTTGCAACCAGCAGTGCAGGACTAGTGCAATCTGCAGAAATGTACTCTTAGTAACGGAGTACATTTCTGCAAAATCCAAAACTGAGCTGTGACCGCTCCAAATAAAGGCTGCATATCATGTAGTAAGCATGCCAATGGACAAGTAATAATGCCATTGGCATTGCAAACAGTGAAAAAAATAAAATCAACTTTTTTTTTTTTTTTTTTTTTTTATAGCCGCTCTCAGCTGTTTAAGCTTAGGGCAGTGGCGTGCAAACGGGATCGGGGGGGAAATAACACAATAAACCTAAATTAAGCATTCTAACTAAAATCAGTATTCTGCCATGCAAGTCAATGGCAGGCAGAAGACAACATGGCCAGTGAGTAGTGGTTGCTAAGGGGGGAGGCTTAGTGTGAGACATGTAACTATGCATTAGCGGGCAATCCTATGCAAATTAGGGGAATGATAGTGCATCCCAGTTTTCCCCAGCATGCGAGTCAGGTCCCAACAGTGTAAGAGTAGGAATAGCTTGGTGCAAGCCTAGGAGTTAGGTGACATCATGGGAGGGTGTGTCAAGCATACTGTAAGCAGATTGGAGCCCTGTGGCTTGGGTTTGCTCCTAGCTTAGCACAGCTAAGCTAGGGGGTGTGTCTAAACCTGCCTAGCACTCTTTATATTGCTTAAGCGGGTGTGCGCTCCATGCACCGGGTTTTAAAGGAAGAGAAAAAAGTTTTTAAACCAGGAAATATAAGTACTGTGCACATATGAGCAATCTGCACGGGGTGACCTGGGCTTAAACCGGAAGGCAATGGGAAGGGAAAACAGTAGTAGGAAGGTAATCAAGGAGAACTAGCAGAGCTGGCAGGGGAAGGTAATCAAGGAGAACTAGCATAGCTGGCAGGGGAAATGTATCAGAATCAGCCAATTACACAGGCAGCAGCCAAGCCCAGAACCTACTATAAACTATGCAAACACCTTCCCTGCTGGTTTTTCCTATACTCTATACCACTAGTGTATACAAGCGGAGAAATTTTAACAAACAAACCTACAAAATGAGAAGGGCTACAGCAGGCAATATAGAACAACATGAGCAAGAGGCTGAGGGTGGTGAGGATATGAATGCTGCTGATTAACCCACAGTGAGGAGATGGAGAAGAGTGAGGAGATGGAGAAGAGTGTACAGACCCAGGGTTATCTACCAGGGGCTACATGAGCTGGAGATAGTGGAGTGCTACAGGGTGGACAGAGACCTCCTACAGCAAATTGTTGAGCTGTGCCAGCCACACCTGATGCACCAAACTGACCGAGGGGAGCCCATCCAAGTGGATACAAAGGTATGTGTAGGCCTAGGAATACTAGCCACAGGTATCTCCCAAAGCTCAACTGGGGATATCAGGGGGATCTCACAGGCATCAGCATTCAGCGTATTCCACCAGTTCCTGGATGCCATGTCAGCACATGCCGGTGAGCATGTATATTTTCTCTACACCCGTGAGGTGTTGGCCAGCAATATGCATCTCTTCCACCAAATAACAGAATACTCTGAGGTAGTGGGTGCTATAGACTGCACGCACATATGCATCAAAGCACCACCCATCAGGGTAGGGCCTACATCAACCGCAGGGGCAGCCCCTCCATCAACTGCCAGGTTGTCTGTGATGCCCAGATCATTATAATGAATGTGTGTGCTGGCTGCCCTGGAAGCTATCATGATACCCACATATGGCATCTGATGCAGCTGTACCAGAGATATGCCAATGGGGACATCCTCTACAGTCACCTAATGGGGGATGATGGTTACACACAAGCCATGGCTGATGACACTCATCAGAAATGCGCACACACCTGAACAAGAATGCCATAATGAAGCGCACACACAGACAAGACGTATAATAGAGCATGTGTTTGGGATGCTCAGATCACGGTTCCAGTGTCTGGACACATCCAGTGGAGCCTTGCAGTATTCACCAGCTACATGTACCCAAATTGTTATGGTATGTGCCATGCTACACAATATGATCCTGTGGAAACAGCTGCAGCAGGAACAGCATGAGGTAGGGCCACAGAGCCCCCACCAATGCCAAGGCCTGCACAGGCACAGAGTGACTTGGAGGAGGAACAACCTGAGCCTGCCCCAGTAGGCAGATGGAGGCATGCCCAGTATGCCAAGGCTGCGGCAAAGAGGCAATGCATAGCACATAAACTGACACAATAGGGACCCAGGGAATGGCACCTCTCTCTGACTCGCACATACAGTAAAAGGGATGCCAAACATGACACTACCTGTGCTCAACCATGTATAGAGAGCGTACTATGTGGATCTGACATAGGCAGCCCTCCAGCACCATCTGCAATTCTGGCAGCCCTCCAACACCATCTGCAATTGTGACATACCCTCAAGGTAAGTCAATCAACTTACCAATTGCCAAATGGAGTAGAAATGTGTTGTTACCTGTATCTATGGTATGGATGTGAGCATGTAAGGGAATTGGGTGGCTGAATGTGTCATGGCAGCAGAAAGTAGACACCCATAGTGGCGCCATTGAAATCTGGAACACATACTGGAGTCACCATAGTAGCCAGTACTACACAGGGTGACCAAAACCCACTGCAGGAAATGTGCTGGGTGACGTGTATCCATATGACACGCACATGCCAGTCAGGCCGGTTCACATACCCAACAACAGTCTCAGCCAGCAGGGCAGGTGTAGACAAACCCAAACAGAGCCTGTGCTATGGCCCCTGAATGATGGCTATGGTTAACCCCCCCCCCCAGGTCTACACAGACTGACTACAGCAGGTCCGGCAGTGGAATGTCAGTTCTGAAGGATAGGAAGTCGGACCCTAATATGTAGGGCAACCAAAGCTACAATCAGTAGTACACTGGTATGCCTCTAGTCAGCATGATAGGTAAGAATACAGAATGAAATAGAGTACCTGACATACCAGTACAGTCATAGCAAATGTGTAAGTGTCAGGTGTGCCCACCCACCCTACGTAGTAATGTAATAACAGGTGTGCCCCCCCAATCCTGTGTAGAAAGTCAGGTGAGCACCCTCCATCCTATACAGAAATGTAGTAATCGTCAATGCCAAATGCCCGATGGATACCCTGCAGAAACAGCATGCTACCTGTCGGTATACAACACAAAGGTCAGCACTGCAGTACAAACTACCTGGAATTGATCCAGACATTTAAATACAGATGGGCATACTGGGCATGCTCACACGTGTGCAAACACCAGTGGACCAGACATGTCTGGCAGTCGCAGTTGTTAGTGCAGACACTCATCAGTATGCACCACTCATGCCTTGCACATACACTGGATAGGAATACAGACATATATGTAAGGACAACACACTATAATAAGCCAAAGGTAGACATACATAGATGTGTGGAAGAGGTTGATTGTGACAAGGAGCCATCCAAGCCTGTCCCACCCAGCACACAGGCAAAGGACCCCAACTACATGAGGTTCAGATGTCACTCACTGCAGATACTAGCCACCAGTGTCTGTTAGCATTACAGACTATGTGGTGCATGTGCTAGCTGTGCAACATGACTGTACAAGGAAGTAGTCCTCTAGCAGCTGTATACACGTACCTGTGAAATGTGACCCTGTGTGAAATACACCTTTGGGAGAGTTGTAGCCCGGTAATTTCATAACGTGTCCCATAACTTCATACTGCTGTAGTGTGATAAAATAGTTAGGTAGGAGTTCAAATCCCAGACATGGCAACTGGTGTGTATGTGTATGTCTGTCTGTCTCTATGTGTAGAGAGCAATGCTTTTTAGGGTAATCACACTCCCCTACAATTGAAATGCTCTACTTTGGTAAGGCTGCTGATGTCCTCCACCTAGAAATACATCTCTGGGAAGGTTGTATTCCAGTAATCTCTGTAGCGCGTGCCATAACTGCGTACTGCTGTAGTGTGATATAGAACTCTGGTAGGGTTCTAATCCCACCCATGGCAGTTCTGGATGTTGTGTGTGTTTCAATGTCTGTGTAGGGAGCAATCCTTTTTTGGCTAGTCACACTCACTACAATTTGAATGCCCTACTTTGGCAATCCTGCTGATGTCATTCACTGTGAAATACACCTTTGGGGAAGGAGTTCTCTAGTAATCCCCATGGTGCATCCTATAACAGCTTCATGCTTTAGTGTGATATAGACCTCTGTTTAGGGGTACACACGTCGGTTGTGGATGTTTTGTGTGTTTCAATATCCATGTAGAGAGCAGTGCATTGTAGCCTAGCCACACCCACTACGAATGCCCAATTCAACACATTGTCAGTGATTAGTGTGCCTCATTGGCTGCTAGAATGTTTAAAGATGTGACTTTAGTTTTAATATTTTGGTCTGAGGAAGTGGAAGTAATCTGTGAAAGTGCTTACCTTGCTGTGTTGGAACCAGTTTGCCTTTTTCTTCACTATTTTGCTGTTTGCTACATTGGTTCCTTTATCGGTTCAGAGGTTTGTTCTGACTCTACTAAACAAAGTTAGAAACCCTAGTATTAGCCAGACAACACTCTCAACCCATGTCTCCTACACAAACATACACACTTGCCTAGGCGACAGCCGCTATGTTGGTAGTACACTGCATATTGCCCACTGATTAGGTTTATAGGTTAGTACTAGGCTAACTGCCCTTGTGAGTCATTTTAAGCCTAGCCAGTTATCCCTTGTGAGACTCGAACCCTGCACCTTGTGTTTGTAAGGCAACCACCGTAACCATTAGGCCACCATCCCAACCCAAATGTAATTTACTGGAGTGAGAATCAAACCGGGAATGACTGCTTGCAAGGCAAATACTCTAACCACTACACTATTGCAGTACTAATGGTAACTATGGAATGATTGCAGTGGCCTAAAGAGGGCATGGCACTCTGTCCAATAGGCACGTACATGCAGACAGTGCACCTTCCCCTTGTTCCCCACTGGACACCTGCAACACCTGTGGTCAAATGTGACCCACAAAGGACATACCATGCCTGAAAACATGCCCTGTATGGACAGATGTCACTGACACCAGGGAATGTTGTTAGCATGCTATCAATGTAGGTGCAGGGTAAACCTGCTGTCCATTACCAGTTCCTGCCACATGAGGCCAGGACTGGCACATCTGGTGATCTGTGTACACCACAAGGGCCAGACATCCCAGGTACAGTTCCACATGTCACTGTACATTCATGTGGGAGGTGTGCACATCAGACACCATCCATGTCATGGATAAGGAACACATACATGGCAAGCGATGCACAGCATTGCCCACATGCATTAGTCATCCAGGTGACTGGATGATGAATTCAATGCACACCTGTGTGGGCAGTTCCAGAATCTACACCCCTGAGCCACAATGTAGCCCATTGTCATGTGGCCTGATGCCAAGATGTACCCTTCAACTAGCCTTGTATAGCAGTCTGTCACAGTTCACCAATACACACCCATGAATCAATGCACCCATGCATGTCAGTACTGGCACCCTGTGTTTGTGTGTTTGTATGATGTGTATGTTCACATTCACACTCACTACAACCTCCATTGGCATACTGCAGCATTCTGTCAGACACCGCCACATACCCTTTACCCATATAACCTCTGTATGACCCATGTGGTGCATGTGATACCTGCACAGTAATGTGTTGTGGCATTCTTACTAGTGATGGGTTGCATTCCTAGCCCTGCCAAGTGTGTCAATATGTGTGTGTGTCCCTGTGAGAATGTGGCTGTGTTGACACTGGTACCTGTTCATGTGGACAGGCACATGTACTACACCTACCATATAGCTACCATATCCCTGTTGCAGGTGTCACTCACCATCACATATACATTCTGAGGGCTCACAACATGTAACCTATGTGGGGCATCTAATAACTGCATAGAAATATGATAGCACTCCATAGTCGCCAGGGGTTTGATACCCTGTGCTGGTAGGTGTTTGACGCAAACATGCTTAAGTTTTACTCTCCCACCACTCCCTGACTTGTCTTTGCCTCTGTCTGCCTCTCTCACTCCCTCTCTGGTGGATGTGGAGACCTACTCCTGCTTTGCTTAGGCAGCAGCATGTGTATTTTTAAGAAGGGATGATCATGATCAGCTGATTGCCTCTGCATGAATTGCAGCCCTCCCCTAGCTGATTGCATGTGGAACAGCTGTGGTAACATTCCCATAGCCAATTGCATGGAAAAGCACTCCAGTATGTAGGAACATCATGTTGGTGTTGGCCCTTTTCATTCACTGTGAGAAGGAACTAGATATGTTGTTTGGCAAACAGCATCTCCGATGGATTGGGGGTTTACCTCTAACAACATACACTGTGGAAACAGAGCAACACATAGGGGGATGTGCCGCCTGACCTGACTACTCCAAATGCAGTATAGCAGCACTTACAGTCTGTAAAGTTGGTTTATATATATATCTCCATTGGGGAAATGCACATGCACATATACCTGCATATATAGCACACTACTAAATCTCGAACTTTTGAAATCTCAAATTTCAAAAGCTCAAGTCCATGTAGCCGAAACTGCACATTACCGAAAGACCAGAAGCGCGAAATTCAAAATCCCAATGGTAAGGGATTCTGAGTTGGCGCTTCTGGTGTTGCGGTTCAGGTAAGTGTGTGTGTGTGTGTGTGTG